>NC_089222.1:32161789-32364188 GCF_963924675.1 Phocoena phocoena | reverse complement strand
CTTGTTAGTTATCCATTTTATACACATTAGTGTATATATGTCAATCCCAATCTTCAATTCATCTCATCACCACCGCCATCTCCCACCCCCGCTTTCTCCCCTTGGTGTCCATATGTTTGTTCTCTATATCTATGTCTCTATTTCTGCCCTGCAAACCGGTTCACCTGTACCATTTTCCTAGGTTCCACATTTATGCGTTAATATATGATATTTGTTTTTCTCTTTCTGACTTACTTCACTCTGTATGACAGTCTCTAGATCCATCCACGTCTCTACAAATGACCCAATTTCATTCCTTTTTATGGCTGAGTAATATTCCATTGTATATTCTTTATCCATTCATCTGTCACACCTGTCAGAATGGCCGTCATCAAAAAAATCTACAAACAATAAATGCTGGAGAGGGTGTGGAGAAAAGGGAACCCTCTTGCACTGCTGGTGGGAATGTAAATTGGTACAGCCACTCTGGAGAACAGTATGGAGGTTCCTTAAAAAACTAAAAATAGAACTACCATATGACCCAGCAATCCCACTACTGGGCATATACCCAGAGAAACCATAATTCTACCATTTAAATGTTAATCATATCTTAAAAATATCTGTACAGCAACATCTGGACTGGTATTTGACCAAAAACTCGGTACCATAGTCTAGCAAGTTGACACATAAAATTAACCAACACAACCATCAATATTCTTTTTTATGCCAGTTATTACAGCTACAATTCATTCAGCCAATAGGAAGAGACATACCTTTAAATTTCTCCCCAAAACAAATCAAACCAGTCCCTCTTCAAATTGTGTAATATTTCTGTGGACTAAAATCTACATCAAATATCCTTTGGCCAGATTCTTCCTCGGCCTACATATTACCCAATAGTAGTTGCTATCATTTTTCAATATCAGCATGATGGCTTTTATCCTCTTTGACTACGTATTTCCAAGGAGGCACCACAGAATAAGGTGCTATCACATTCCACCAGCATGGTATCTCTCATCGATTAAATTATCCCAGTTGCTTTGATACAGGTAAGTAATTGCAGTCTCTTTGTTTATAAATCTGTGTCTTGGATTAAACATTCATGGCATCCATACAGTGAAGAAAAACACAAGAGTATTCTACCTCTAATGAAAGTTTAATCATTATCTGATAGCGGGGGCTTACAAAACGCCCAAAGCTGCAACTGGGTGGCGTGATCTCCTTGCTGGTCAAAAAGTAGGGGTGGCACGCACTTCACCTGGGCATCTATGCCACCCATCTCACTTCACTGCCAGCTCTCTCTCTCCCACCTGAACAACTTCCTTCTTCTAATTCCTTACATTATCTAAACAGCTATGGAGCCCTCGGACCAGGAACAGAGCTCCCAAGAGCTGGATTTAGAGGAGATAACTAGGAAGATTTCATTTCTGGACAAGTGGAGGGAAATCTTTAGTTATCACCGGTAAGATGTTCTCATTTTCTCATTTCTCTAGAACCAGAGGGATTTTAGGTGTTTAAGTAATCAGCTTTTATGCTTGCCACGTGAGAAGTGTCTGTTACAGATTTACATTTTAAATGCTTCAGGTATGACTGTTTGCAGAAAGAGCCATCCGTAGCAAGGTTGAAGTTGAAGAGGTTTGAGGGTATAAGGGTTGAACATAGTGAGTAATTTTCTTGATGTTTTCTCTTTCATTTATAGGTTGGGAACCAATAATACAACTTCTCAGGTAATTATTTTTCTCAAAGCCAGTGTGTTTTCCTCTAGCTGCTTCTTCAAAACAATCCCATTAACAGCATAATCTGCGTTTATTCTGTGCACATAATGTCACTCAGGCACCCAGCATTTAACGTGTGAAAACACAAAACTAGAAACCTTGTTGAAGATCTTTTCTTGCGCTTTCTTTTTTCATAAAAATCTCTTCCTATTTTTCTTTTTAATTGGGGTATAGTTGCTTTACAATGTTGTGTTAGTTTCTGC
Organism: Phocoena phocoena; assembly: GCF_963924675.1. Classification (NCBI taxonomy): domain Eukaryota; kingdom Metazoa; phylum Chordata; class Mammalia; order Artiodactyla; family Phocoenidae; genus Phocoena; species Phocoena phocoena. The sequence goes on along the minus strand of NC_089222.1, from coordinate 32,362,231 downwards.
CGTACAATGAAGTGAATCAGCTATATGTATACATATGTCCCCTCCCTCTTGGACCTCCCTCCCGCCCCACCCCATCCCACCCATCTAGGTCACCACAGAGCACCGAGCTGATCTCCTCTTCATCATTAAAAGCACCATGTGGTTATTATTTTAGAAAAAAAAATATGAGAATCTAGAGTTCCTACACTTGTGAAATAACACTAGATTCTGACACCCGAGTGCTTCAGTGATCCTGAAGTAGTTCTGAAAATAGTTATTGTCTTGATTCAGCTTCTGAAAAATTGTTTTCCTTACCATCTTCAAATAAGGAAAAGATGACTGAATTCAGGTGTTAAAATGTATTTTAAAATCTGTTATACAGTATAAGATGAAAGATGTTTTTCTCTCACGTCACCTGAAAAGGTTAGAAGGTAATGGACTTTGTGTTTCAGATATTAATTCAATCACTGAACAAACACAGCATGAAATATTAAGGTGATTTTCTTGGCACTAATATATGATACAATCAAACAACTGAATTATTAAAATTTTAACTATTAACACTAAAGCACCTTGCTCCAAGTAACCTGTGATCAAAAGCCTTATTACTTGTGCTGAAACTCTCTTACCCAGTCTATTAGAATTGGGGAGATAATACTTCTGTTTTAGTCCTGAAAGTATTAAATGAGCTAGCTATCATTTGGGGGAATAGAATAGTCAAAAGATAAAACAATCTTTGCAAGGAAAAAAAAATAAATGTCAAGTTATGCTTTAAACAAGGTGGAGGAAACCCCCTGCCAAAAATGTAAAGATTTTCCACGTGATTTACGAAATGCATCTTATCCCACCAGTAGTCTGTGACTTGGATGCTGTGTTTCTGAGATAAGAAAGCATCTTAGCCTCTAGGAATCCAGAAAAACTAGGAAGGCAGTTTCCTTCATGTTTCAGCTACCAACTGGGCAGATTTGTTTCATGAAATTAGGATAGAAGTAAATTGGAAGAAGAATCAATGCTAACTTATATTTAAATGCCGTAAGAATCAGTTAAGAAAAGTAAAAATAGATATTTTTCTTAAAGGTAGGGGGTGGATTTTTTTAAGGAAGAAAATTATTATATTCACTTGCTAGGCAACAGGAATCTGAGAGAATTAAAAGGAGGTAACCTGACTTTGTTTACTGGCCAGTTAACAACATAATGAGAAGTACCTCATATAGACTAGAAAGATTCACTCATTCTTTATAAAATGTTGCCTTCTCAAAACAAGAGACAGTGACATTTACATTCTTCTATAAACATAATTTCAAGTCAAGGTCTTGATAGCGTTAATTATGTTTCCATAGTTACACTTAACCTCTCCGAGTCACATAAAACTTAGGAGAAACCCTTTTGACACAGACACTGGGAATTTTCTGCCTCTTTTATTGTTATTTATGAAAATTTTCAGACAGCTTTAAAAGGGAGACAACATTTTCTGAACACTAATATTTCAGAGAGAAAGAGAGAAAAGAGAGGAAAAAAGGTCATCACCAGCTCTGTTTGCTTTGTTTTTTGGTGGTGGCATTTTACACAGAATCGTGAAGGCAACCATATATCTGCCGGTGAAACTGAAGATGGAACAGGAATACCTCAGCCAAAAGGACACGGACATTGGCCATCGAGCAGCCTTTGTTCTATTCCCAAACCCTCTATCATCTCTTCAAAATCGGGCGGCCTTCCTATCTCCCTAGCAGTGGCCACGGTAAGTATAGCTTGTCAATTAAACATGAAATGAAATGTAATCTTCCCCAAACAACAAGGCTGGGGAATCTTATCTGCTGTCATGTGAGAGTATTATGGAAGATAAGACTACAGACGGTGGTTACTGGTAAAAGGCGAATATAATTAAAATGACTAATTATTTATGGTATTTTTCAAGGACACCGGTGACGTTACAGGCTTTTCCTCCCAAACTCTCAGTCTCTCTTTATTTACTCCCTCAGTGTGACAGTCAAGTGTGAAGCCATGAGGGAGTTAAATTCAAATAATTTACATATAAGGTAGGACAGGGCAGCCGGTGAGGACTGCAAAGGTGGAAGACGAGGTAGATGTGGGAGACAGGACCCCTGTCCTGTGTGGGCAGGAGATAGGGAGATGGGGGCACATGTCCAGGCCCAGTCTTGGGGCAAAGAGATGATCTCAAGAAAGAAACGCTCCCTGGGGCTGCCAACTAATAAACAGATTTGAAAAGAACCCGATGTTTAAGAATCCAAGTGGACCTGGAAGCTACTGTTCCCAGGGACTATTTGTTCCATTCAAAACTTGACCAGGGTTGGGGAGAGGGGCTGAGGCAGAGACCCAGAAACACCTCATTGCATGGGCTGGGGGCAATGCCTTGGCGAATGGCCAAAGGACCAGCTCTCATGGTCAAAGAGGCATGATCGGGACCTGGGGAAGTGAAGCCAGGGGTCGAGGCAGGGAAAAAGCACCAGAGAGGGTGAGAGATCCCGCCAATAGGATTGTCCTATAATATGGCCCTTTCAATCATAGTGAAAATCAGGGCTTTTAGGGACAGTTTTCCCACATTCACCCCATTTCCTCAACCTCCAGACCACATTCTAGATACTTAGGCAGAGACCTCTCCTTGGGGCCCTAAGGACAAAAGTCGGAAGAAGCACTTCCTTTCTGAGGACACGCGGCCCTGCACCTAGGCACGCTTGCAGAACCCACCCGGGACCAGCCTGGTCTTCTGGGTAAAGACCAGCAAGGCCTACGGTCAGACCTGCCATGGACATAAAGCTCTGTGCCCTGCAGGCAGGGTCCCTGATGAGAGGCAGGAGTGGGGGCCAGACCCCCCTCTGGGGAAACCTCACAGTCTCCACCTGCTTGTCGAGCCCAGAGGCCAGGCTGGCCCCGACTGCAGTATTTCTAACCCTCGGTGTAGCTGTCCCTGAGGCTCCCCAGGTGGAACATCATCGTCCACAGGGACTACAGCCCCCGTGTTCTTTCTCATCACGCACATCCGTACAGGCTTCACAGAGCAACTCTCTCCACTGCCGTGGTTGCGGCACAAACGTGCTGGGAGGCCCACGTGCTCTTTCTTATCTTCACAGATCTTTCTGCCTCAATCCACCTTCCCTCTTGTGCTCCAGTGCCAGATGTCACAGGAAGACAGGCCGGCAGGGCTCTCTTGAGATGCTGCACTTCGCTCATTGGCCCCACAGTCCCTGGATGGTGCCTTAACTTGTGTCTTAGGTGTCTAGTTCACCACTCTCCTTTTGAGTAATGAAGACAGGTAACGTGTAATCCTACCAGCATCTCCAGGCTCAGTGGTTATTCTGCCTACACTGTGCTGTAGAAACAGTAGTTAGAGCAACTACAGTGCCCCTCGATATCCTCGGGAGATTGGTTTCAGGAGACCCCAGAGGAAACCAAAATCCTCCGATGCTCAAGTCCCTTATAGAAAATGGCCTAATACCATTGCCCCCCCCCCAATATCCGCAGATACAGAGAGCCGAGTGTATCCACATTTTACTGTAAAAGGTTTTTAATGAACACATTAATAAAAAAGTATTATTGGCTACTAATGAATTTCTATGGAGAATGTCATTTTAAAATTTACACATATCAGGAAATAGGCTACCTTTTGTATGGAAAATAGAGAAAACCGTGATTCTGCACTGATACCGTATTTGCCTGTATATGTACACAGAAATTCCAGAAGACTTCCTAAAATGTAACAGTAGGGGGAGGGAGACGGGCAAGGGCCCTGGGTCGGGGGGAGTCTTCTCAGCATAGCTTTTTGTACTCTCTGGATTCTGAACCATGTGAATGGACAATCTATTTCTAAAAACACCATCATGCATTTTAAAAACAGGAAAAAAAAGGCATTCACAGGTGTTTCCAAAGTCTTCTAGTTCCTCTCTATATTGTAGTGGCAGGAGAGTCTGGGTCTGAATTCTCCCACTTGTCTACAAACACAGACGTGATGCAACTGGAGACCTCCTCAGTGACTTTTCCAAGGTAATTCTCTCCCTTTGGAAAAGGCTGGGAGACGAAAGAATCAGACCTGATGGAGGGTTCAGGAAGTCCCAGAAGCAAAGAGAATTGATTTTTCTTCAAAAAAAAACAAACAAACAAATTTGGACGTATTCCCATTATGAGGACCAGATGATAATGTATCCTTTAAATAACAGTAGCATTAATTAAACACACCCTGGGATTTCAAGATGATGAGCCTTGCGATTCTGAATACTCGTGTCCAGGGAGGCAGTTTGGAAGCTTGACCAATTCTAACTGACATCTTGGCCGTGCAGCCGCCTGGCAAATTATTAGAGCGATTGGATCCTAGCACTCACATGAGAGTGTTTTTCGTTGCCATTCTGCTGTTCTCATTTCCCGCCTCCATTTGGAATTGCGATTCATAGGATTTCCCGACATTGGCACACACTTTTTGCTGGGAATCTGCTGAGAAAGTAGCGAGTGGGCAAAGCAGCCAATGCCCCTTTGCTTTCCCCAGCTCTCCTGTTTCTCGCCTTTTGTTGCCCTATTTCCAATACCACAGGGTTCTTCCTTCCCCCAGCCGCATGTCTTATAGTGTGTGTGGTGTAATGAACGGCAGGCAAGGCCGCTGGCCCAGGTGGCATCATTGGAGAAGGTGAGAGTCCTCCTCTGGGCTCTTCCACAGCAACACCCCCTCCCCCGCTGTGCTTCCCACCAGCAGGAGTTCTTCATCCTCCTTCACAGTCAGGCCCTTCTGCAGGACCCAGCCTGGAATACATTCCTATTGCCTCTTTTATCAGCAGCCAATAAACAAACCCTTAGTGTATTTGCAGTATCACCCAGCAGGATCATATTAAAACTGTAATACTGGGAGAGCAAAATATTCTGGAGGAGAACCAGAAGAATGAAGCTCTAATCGAGGGTAACAGGCAATGGGCTGGCCTTAGGGGAGCAGAAAACACAGCCTGGTAACCCCAACATAGGTCTGGCTGATAGATGGTCCTCAGTAGATATTTCATTCATTCATTCATTGCCTCTGGGTGATCCCCAAGAGAGGCATCGCTGTACATGGTAGTGGGTGTCATTTGTGTGCCCCTTCAGAAGCATACTCTACCCCTGTCCGCCCTGCTTTCTGCGCTGGAGACTGAGCTGTACTCACCCCATCAGTAGAGCTCCCTCCTCTGACTTCCTGTTGAGTTTGACCAATGGGAGCCCTGGAGGGAGCCTGGAGGGACGGAAGGGAATGAAGTCAGGTGTGCAAAGCTGGCTGAATCCCCCTCTTCAGAAGGCAGTCCTCTCCCAGGACTCTCTTATCCCTTCCACCCCTCCAGGTGTCGGCGACATAAAAACTTCTCACTCTTGCTGATCCTGGGGCCCTGCATTAGCCACTGTTGCTGCCCCACATGCAGCCCACATCTTTGTAAATGGTCCCTGAATTAAAGTTTCCTCAAGTTAATTATCCTGACTCGAGTGCCATCTGTTTCCTGCTGGGACCCTGACTGGTACCAGTTGAAAGGCTTGCATTTGATTCCTGGCACTACCATTTACTATCTGTGTGACCCTGGGCATACCACTTCACTGCTCTGGGCCCCAAGTCCTTTAACTGTAAAACAAGAGAGCCGAATCAGATTTTTAAAAATTCAACAACTACTTCTTGCGAGCCTACTAGGTACCAGGTACTGCACCAGATGCCGAGAAACTGATGGTGAACGCAACCAGGTAAAGAGACTACCACTCTATTTGTTTTTGGGTTTTTTTGTTTGTTTTTGCGGTACGTGGGCCCCTCCCGTTGCGGAGCACAGGCTCCGGACGCGCAGGCTCAGCGGCCATGGCTCATGGGCCCAGCCGCTCCGCGGCCTGTGGGATCTTCCCAGACAGGGGCACGAACCCGCGTCCCCTGCATCGGCAGGCAGACTCTCAACCACTGCGCCACCACGGAAGCCCTACCACTCTATTTGATGGGCTAGTTTAGAAATGTCTTCTTAGGACGCAGTAATTCTAACCTCTCTGATTCCACGATGGTCCAGTAATTTCTAAAGCAGGAAAAGATTTAGGGAAGGAGCTTCAAAGAGAATTATTCTACTTCAAATTGTGGGCAGGGAGCATGTGGGAGAGGACTGGATGGGGACAGGTGGTCACAAGAGGTCCCTCTAAGACCAGGGACAATGGACAAGGCAGTCAGGGTAAGGAAATGAAATCTGTTGGGAAGAATGATCCAGAACCTGTGTGTGTGTGTGTGTGTGTGTGTGTGTGTGTGTGTGTGAGAGAGACAGAAAGACAGAGAGACAGAGAGACAGAGAGAATGATCACCCTCGTTATCATCATCACAGCAATCAGGGAAGAGAGGTATTCCTGGAAAACTAACAAAGTGAAGAGAGAAAAGCCGTGCTTGATTGTGTTAAGTAATAACAATCATTATAGTCATTTATTAGGACCATTTGCCATTTGTGCCTAGTTACCAGGCAGCACAACAACATATGTGTATCACTGACTATGTGTCGGGTTAATCTTGTTATAAATTATACCGATATGAGAGTCAGTGTTGGGAGGAGGGATAAGCTGGGAGATTGGGCTTGACACATACACACTACTATATATAAAATAGATAACTAATAAGGACCTACTGAACAGCACAGGGAACTCTACTCGGTACTCTGTAATGGCCTACATGGGCAAAGAATCTTAAAAAGAGTGGGTATAGGTATACGTATAACGGATTCACTTTTGCCGTACAGCAGAAACTAACACAACATTCTAAATCAACTATACTCCAATAAAATTTTTTTAAAAAAGAAAAGAGGGCTTCCCTGGTGGCGCAGTGGTTGAGAGTCTGCCTGCCGATGCAGGGGACACGGGTTCGTGACCCGGTCCGGGAAGATCCCACATGCCGCGGAGCGGCTGGGCCCGTGAGCCATGGCCGCTGAGCCTGCGCATCTGGAGGCTGTGCTCCGCAACGGGAGAGGCCACAACAGTGAGAGGCCCGCGTACAGCAAAAAAATTAAATAAAATTAAATTAATAAAATTAAAAAAAGAAAAGAAAAGAAAGTCAGTGTTACATAAGTAAGGTGAGTTATCTCTGTTGCCACCCTGGACACTGGGGGCTCCCTGAGAAGCCTGCAGCCCCCCTGTTCTAGGCCTTCCCGAGGTGAATCTGGACAGTGGCTCTCCCTAAGTTGGAGGGGGCAGCTGGCAACAGAAACGGGAGTTTGATTTGGCTTACTGAGTTTTTTTAATTGAATTTGAATTCTCAGCTTTCTTAGCCACAACTGTCTTAGGCTGTCACATTATCCATGGCTTCTCCTCCCTTACCCCTGCCAGTGTCTGGGCTTTTTCCATCTGGGCTGGGACTTTCTTCCATGCAACATGAGAGGTTCCAGTGTAGACAGGCTGTGTTTTCACAAAGGTAATAACAGCACTTACGGTTCCCACAGTCCTTTCCATGCTTCTCCTCTTGCAGTGGTAGCTTTCAATTTCAGTGATGGGGACAGAGCAGGGGTTATCCCCATTTCAGGATAAGCAAAGAAAGTCTTAGAGAGGTTTGACAATCTGTCCCCGTTCATGTGGTCGGCATGTTCAAGCAGAGCTGGGGTTTCTCAACCCTGGAGTCAGGAGTGAGAAGTTTTCTTCTGTGCAGTCTTGATGTCAGGGAGACACCTTCTGTCCATATTCAGGGCTCTGCTGGGGATGTCCTGGGTTGGTGGCCCTCTTTGGTTACAGGGCACACCGAGTCTGTGTCTCCCAGGAGCAGCTGTCTTCTCCCTCTCCTTGATGGCCACCGGACAGATAATTTTCCTTCAGGTGCAATTCTAGGCTCTTGCTTATTCTGAAATGCACCTGTCTCTATTTCTCTGTAGAGGCAATCTTTTCTTTTGAGGGTGGGTGCAGAGGTGGCCAGGAAATAAACTCCAGCCATGGAACCAGACCCTGGTTTGAGATGGGGAAGACCATTCCAGATGCATGCTTCTCCTGCATCTGTCCTTCTTGGAAACCATTAGAACCCACGCTATGCACAGCTGGGAAGAGGTACCCTGGCTCTCGACCGGTTGGGCTCCATGTTCCTTTTGTCCACACTCTTCAACTGGCTCCAAATGCCTGAGTGTGATATTCAAAGCCCTCCAGGATCAGACCCAAGGTACTTTCCATTCTGAGCTTCCACTGACTTCCTGCCCTGTGGCCCCAGAACACACAGTGTTCTAGACCCAGTGAACCACTCACTGTCCCTGGATACCCTGGTACCATGTGTGTGTGTCTGCAGATCTCTCTCTCTACCCAGCCTCCCCGCCTTTACAGGCAACAGACCACTGTGTGGTCTGTCACAGAGTGTGGGACATGTGCCTGTGCTGGAGCATGGGGTGCTTTGGGGATATGGCAGTAAGCGACACTGAATAGCACTGAGTTACCTCGCGGGAAAGTCAGCCCCTTCTCCACTCTGGCAGGCCAGGGAGAAGACCCGGTAAAGGGCAGCACACATTCACACCTCTTTAACACCTCTTATCTCCCTTTTTAATTACAAAGAGTGCAGGGCTCAGTCGGAGCTTTCACAGGCAATGGTTTCTAGCATAATCTAATAACATCATTATATCTCTATTATTTTTTTTTATTATGGCAAGTGATTTTGATTCTCATTTAAGGATGTGGTATAAAGTGTCCTTTTAAATAAACGCTTTGTTTATTTATTTAAATGAATGTTTCCTTGTAAAATGGGGATTAAATGAGATAATGCACATATCTGACCCTTTGTAAGCTCTTAATGACGGTGAACTGATTTGAAATAAAAGAGAAACTGCCAACCTCCCTACCAAGACAGACAGACAGACAGAAAGAAAGAAAGAAATGCTTTAAATAAATGTTTTCTAAGTTATAAAAGAATGGCCCAAGCTAATGAGAAATATTAATTCAATAATTATTGGCATACAAAAATGACAGCAGTTATAAGGATGGCACATACACGATTAAAGCTGGGGAGGCAGATCAGTGGTGTTAGAATGGGTACGAATACCAGCTCTGCCTGACTTGCTGGGTGACCTTAGGCAAATACTTTCCTGTAAAAGGAGGATGATAACAGTACCTTTCTCAAGGAATTAAATTAACATAATGAATGCAAAGCACTTAGCCCAGTGCCTGGTGCGTAGAAAATACTCAGTAAATGCTAGACACCATCTGCCAGTCTCGTTTAAATGCCACCTCTTCCACGAAGCCTTCCTGAGTACTTCAGTCGGAAGTTCTCTCTCCATATCCATACCCCACCCAGGACCTAGCACAAGCCGAATGGTTAATATGCCTCTGATTATAAAGGGATTCCCTTTTTGTCACGGGTTTGGTTTACAAAGGCTTGTGCCCAATTTTCTGGGATTTTCTAAAAGACCCTCTGCAATCTTAACTTGCTGCAGAGTATCCAGAAAAAAACTTAAAGATTCTAGGGCAAAAAAACAGAGGCTGCTTGTTTAATACCAATTTACACCACTATTGTACTCAGACTGCTGGAATCAGAGTCCTGCCTATTCCTTTTTTCTGGAGCAAGAGAGAAAGACCCTAATGTGGGAGAGATAGGAGTTACAGAGTCAGTGTTAGAGGAATGAGAGGCATAAGGAGAGCGTAGTCGCCCGTAATGGATCTTAAGGGGGTACAGGGAAGATGGCTGGCAACGGAAGGTGAGACAGACACAGAGACAGAATACGGATGGGGATAAAAAGGTGCAGAGTTGACACTCTCAGCCTTCAGGATAAAATGTCCTAAGTGAACCCTATGCAAACCTTTTGCACAGAGCTGGACAATTACAATCAGGGAATAGAGTAATGTGTGAACCTGACTCTAGGAAGGGGACAGGCCCTCCTCCATGGTTTCACCAACTTGCTTAATTAAGTCTGTTTGCTGAGGGCTTGTGTCTAGGAAGAATTCTCTTTGTTTGAACCATTTATTTCCCCTCTTTTCAGAAACTGCGCCAGATCCTCTTTGGAAATACAGTCCAGGTCTTCAGCTCTGACTGGAGAAAGGCCTATTTCCGGTTTCATGATCCTTTTTCTGACCTGGCTTTCGCTTTGGAAGTGGGAAAGGTAATAGCAGGTGATAATTTTTTTTTTTTTTTTTGGTGGTACGTGGGCCTCTCACTGTCGCGGCCTCTCCCATTGCGGAGCACAGGCTCCGGACGCGCAGGCTCAGCGGCCATGGCTCACGGGCCCAGCCGCTCCGCAGCATGTGGGATCTTCCCGGACCGGGGCACGAACCCGTGTCCCCTGCATCGGCAGGCGGACTCTCAACCACTGCGCCACCAGGGAAGCCCAGGTGATAATTTTTTAAAGTCCTAATCCCCTGCTCCCTGTCTGTGTTTCCTTCCATCCTCCTCCATACGAGGCATGTTTTCATTATCATCATAAGTAGAAACATATCGACGATTTAAAATTTAACCTTAAATGATAACAGACTATTGAAAATTATGACACGCTATCTAGGATGTCACAAAGTCTCAAACTCCTCCCCACTCTCTTCCAAATTTTCATTTTCCTGGCACTTTTCTCCAGGTCCTAAGCATGCCTAAGAATCTAGAGGCTGGAAGAGATCTAGGAGTTTCTTTCTGGCTTGTTTAAAACCTCAATAATTCAAATCATTGATCCCTAGCCAGGCAGAATTTCAAGAGCTAGCTGACTAGTTCCTTACCTCCTGCAAATCTAAGGGTTGGACACGAGGCACGAGCCCAGTGAAGGTGGGGCGGAGGGGGACAGGCATCCCGGAGTGCCAGTCTATGGGGCTCCACAGAGAAGCTAGTCATTGCAGATTCTAGCCCAGCCATGGCACGGCCACAGCCCACGGGGAGGGATGGCACATGTAGAGAACAGTGGCCCGTCACTAAGCCTAGGGGATGCTGTGCCCCAGAAGTGAAAAGGCTGCCGAGAAGAATAAATAATGACATCCATTTCCAAGACTTCTCTTGTATAACGTGGGCCCTGAGGGTTCCACCACCATTGTAAACTCCTCACTGTTGACCCTCCGCTTTTCAGGGAGGTGCCCGAAGCATTCAGATGGCTGTACAAGGATGCATCATTAAATATTTGTTGTTTACAAGGAAGGGAAAAGACTGTAACTTTCTCAGGTAAGAGGCCTATGAAAAGTATTTGCAAAGAATTACCCATTTCCCGAGAACCTTTGTAGGCTAAATAACCACCAGGGAAAATCCCCCAGGTTGCCTCAGGAAGGGGACTTGCCTCGTAAGACAGAAATGGCTCTGGCTCTCCCAGAGGGACTGAATTTCGTGACTAGATAGAGCTCTTCCAGAGTCCCTTTCAAAGTTCAGTTGCAGGGATAACACTGGCAGTCTTTATGCCCCACTGCAGAGCACCCTGACAGAGGAGATGAAGCACCAGATCTCCAGACAGGCTTACTTGACAACATTCGATAGGAAGTCCCAAGCTAACAGTTCCAGAGAGAGAACAAAAGGGGTGATGACAAACCTAATAAATGAAGGATTCATCCTCCTATTTAATCACGCTGACAAAGTACAGTGTTTGGTAGTTGCCTATTTAAAAAATCAGTTCAAATTATTTTGTTCTTAGATGCTAATAAACCCCTATCAAACTCTATGGTTGATATTAGAGGAAACAGAAATAATTAAAAGGCATCTACCTACCCTCAGGCAGGGTAACTTATCACCGAAAACAGGAACTGAATGTCTAATCTATGCTAAGAACGCCAATTGCCAGCTTCCTTAGAAGCAGAGCCAGAGGTGGGAATTCTTCATGCAGGTGATTTATTAAGGGAATGAGTGCCCTCAGGAGAAACCCCTAAGAGAGCAGGGGAGCAGGCTAGGGAAGGAGAAGAAGCAGAGGAGGCCTGTGGCTGCCAGTGATGTCTAGCCTCCGCCTGATCCGTGGGAGCTCTGGGGGGCAACTGCTCCATCTTCAGATAAGGGGGCGGGGCCTTTTCACCTCCCACCCTCATCAGGCATCCGCTATGGACCCTCCTACGGGAAGGCGGCACAACCCCAGTCACTTCCAGGGAAGGTGGCTCCAATTCATCAGAGAAAGTTGAAAAGTATGAGGCCCTAGCAGCAGCACCCAAAGCAATGGCGGGGGGGGGGGGGGGGGGGGGGGGGGGCGGCGTGTCCACCAACTGCGTAAAAGGGATCCCAAGGGATCTAGATGGAACACATACAGCATTTGCTCCATGAATAGCAAGCATTTAGCACAGTACCTGGCATATGGCAGGTACTACATAAATGCTAATGAGTAATTGCTATTATCGACCTGCTCCTTGAAGCCTTCCTGAACCTTCCCGATCACAAGTTCTCCCTCCTGCCCCTGTCGTCTCACAGCACTTTGTCTGACTCTCATTCTACCTTGGACAAGGGTTTTGGAGTGTGAGGGTCCTGCTACTGATTTCAATATCACCATAGAGCTAGATGGATTCTATAAATCAGGAGTCCCCAGCCACCGGGCCGCAGACTGGTAAGCAGTCCGTGGCCTGTTAGGAACCGAGCCACACAGCAGGAGGTGTGTGGCCGGTGAGCGAGCGAGCTTCATCTGTATTTACAGCCGCTCCCCATCGCTCGCGTTACTGCCTGAGCTCCACCTCCAGTCAGCATTATGGAGCTGTATAATTACTTCATTATATATTACAATGTAATAATAATAGAAATTAAGTGCACAATGAATGTAATGTGCTTGAATCAGCCCCAAGCCACCCCCCGACCCGTTCGTGGAAAAATCGTCTTCCACGAAACCGGTCCCCGGTGCCAGGAAGGTTGGGGACCGCTGCTATAAATCGTGGCTGAGTTCATTCATTAACCTCTGTCATGTGTTTCTTCACCAGGACAACAGTTGTCAATGTTAAACATTTAGAAAATGAGCATAGGAAAGGTCTGTGATGTAAACATTGGCTCCCATTTCCGGGGAATTCTCACCCACTGGGATTATTTGATGGAATCTAATGGTTAAGAACAATCTAATGGTTAAGTCAGGAGGCATACTGCCTGCATTCAGGTCACTGCTCTACTGCTTTAAAGGTGAATGACCAGGGGCAGAGTACTCAACCTCGCTGTCTTACTTTCCTCATCTCTAAAATGGGACTAATAATATTGATAGCATCCACCTCCCAGGTTGTCATAAGGATTAAATGAGGTAATACGCGTTAGGTGCTTAGAACAATTCTGGGCCCAGTGAGTGCCAGATGAGTGTCGACTATAAGTTAGTAAGGGGGAAGTGGGCCTCAAATGATTCGTAGGATGTGATCAGGCAGGAAGAACAGAGAGAACTTGCATATTCAAGGCAGACAAGTACATGAGAAAAAGCATGGAGGTAGAATGCAGAAACTATGTCCAGGGAACTAGTCCATCTGGGGCAGAGGGTTTGCAAAATGGAAACCTGGGAGATAAAACTGGAAGGATTGTTTGGGGTTGCACTTGGGAAGGGCCTGTGTTATCAGGTTAGAGAGTTTGGATGGAGCCCAGCTGGAGTTCAGGAGAGAAGACAGTGCTGAGATTCAGCAGGGGCAGTAATGCACAGGGAGGGATCAGTGGAGAACCCAGAGGATTAATGCTCTGGGGTGAGGATGCCCGTTCAGTGCGGGCAGAGAGGATGAGGCCCTCCACAATGTTCTCACAGTGTAGGTTGACGAAGGAACCAAACTGACCCAGCCTATACTCAGAAGGGTCCATGAAAGTGGAGGCCCAGGCCCTCAGCTAGGGGACACTCATTGCAATGCGTTCCTACCCTCCCCCCGGGCTGAAGTTTGTGCGCGATGAGCAAGCAGGGGCAGAAGCGCGCGCTGGCCGCGGCGCTCGCGGGCATCCTGTGGGCCGCAGGAGCAGCTCGGAAAGCCACCATCTGCCTTGTCACCGAGGACACTCACGTCGCCCCGACTCCTGACTACTCTGGGGACGGTTTCACTGAACGGGTGAGTGCGCTCCTGCCCGTCCTGTCCTACCAGATAAAGGATGGTGAAACCTGGGTGAGTATTAGACTCACCACGGAACTGGAGGTGGAACTGATGCTCCTGGGTGGACCTCCACGATGTAAGCATCTGATGTGGCCAAAGGTACCTGCCAAAGAGGCGAGGATCAAGGGCATAAGTAATCCAAGCAGCCAAAATAGAGATGCCTGCTGTGAATTTTTCCTTCCAGAATTCACCATGATCAAGAACACTCCATACCCAACAGAAAAGAAGCAGATTCACAGACATAGAGAACAAAGTAGTAGTTATCAGTGGGGAGAGGGAAAGGGGAGGGGCAACATAGGGCGAGGGGATTAAGAGGTACACACTATTATATATAAAATAAGCTACAAAGTATGTTGTACAACACAGGGAATAGAGCCAATATTTTATAATAACTATGAATGAAGTACTACCTTTAAAAATTGTGAATCACTATATTGTACACCTGTAGCTTATATAATATTGTATCTCAACTATACTTCAAGAAAAAAAAATTGTTTAAAGAATATCCCATGCCTGAAATTATCATAAACTCCATTTCCATAGCCACTCTTCTAAACTTGGCTAAATTCTACCTATTAGGGAAAAAATCTGTTTACAGTTTTCCTGCTCAAGATACCATATTGGTTTAAAACTGAGGAATGTAAAAGTGAGGCCGGTGGCCACCCAATCTTACCATGTATGTTTTACGGGGCCTTGTGTATATGTCAGTTTCTAGCAATGTGATTTTGCAATGAAACAAAGAACTCCCTTGAGGTACTAACAGTGAGTTGACATCTCCTAGATATAACTTTCATCTTCCTTTTCATTTTTATCTTCTATTTGTGATTTACAGCTCCAGCTGTTTGAACTTTTAGAGAAAGAAGCCACTGAGAAATTCATCTATGATCACGTACAGTGTGTAAGTATTTAAGTGTTGAGATCATTCCTTTATGTTGAACTGATCGTACAGGACTCTTCTTCCTTTTATAAAGTGTATTTCTAATGATGCTTGTTAAGAAAAGCAGGTCATTTTGAGGACTAAGAGAGGGCAGAATGAGGGAAAGAGAAACCTGTCTCTCCCTCCCCACAATCTAGAAAGAGGCCAGATCACACACAGGCCCACTCACAAATGCCTCTTTCTCCTTGGCTAATCAAACCCAGAGAATAATACTATAGAGGTCATATACAATAAGATTGCTTTTATGGGAAGAGAAAATGTTAGAGCAGCCTTGCCTCATCTAAGGGATAAAACACAAAAATGGTAGTCTAAATTACCAAAACGGCCATTCACAGTGGCTCAGAAAAATGACTGCCAGTCTGAAAAATGTGGCCCCCTTTCACATCTTCTATCAGCACCTTCCACACAATGCCCTCCCCTGCAATGAATCTCCCCACCTCCTGTGTGGGAAGGACACAAAGTAGGGGATAGGGATGGTGGAAAACGGAAGGTGCTTTTTTAAGTTTCCTCTGTGGATAAAGAAATGAAAGTTGATTTTCTAAAGAATCAGAAACTTACAATGTAGCAGAGGAAAACTAGAGTAACCATGAAGCCATATAAGCGTGGCTTGTATGGAAAGGGAAAATTTGATGCATGAAACTCACAACCCCATTCATTTCAAAGGTCATAGGGACAGAAAACTTGGGCATGAGTTCTCAGCCACACACTAGCTACATGATCTTGCTTAAACTAGTTACCCCAGACCTTCCTCCCCCACCCTCTCTTGGGTCTATGTGGCAGGCAGAAGAATGGTCCCCTGAAAGATGTCCATACCCTACCCCCTAGAACCTGTGAATGTTTCATTACACGGTAAAGAGGAATTAAGCTTGTTAATCAGATGACTCTAAAATAGGGAGATTATCCTGGATTATCCGGGTAGGCCCAGTGTAATCTCAAGGGACTTTAAATGTGGATGAGGAAGGCATAAGACAGGGAAAGACTGATGTGATGTGAAAAGAGTACCACCAACTGTTGCTGGCATCGAAGGTCGAAGGTGGGGGCCATGAACCAAGGAACGTGGGCGCCATGAACCAAGGAACGTGGGCAGGGCTGCTAGAAGCTGGAAAGGGCAAGGAAACAGATTCTCCCCCAGAGCCTCCAGAAAGAACGCAGGGCTGCTAACACTTTGATTTTAGGCCAGTAAGACCCATTTCAGTCTTCTAACCTCTAGAACTGTTAAGATAATAAATCTGTATTATTTAAGCTACTAAATGTATGGTAATTTGTTACAGCAGCAATACGAAACTAATGGAAGCTCTATGATAGATTTTAAATACCTGACATGAAATGTTAAGCTAGAAGCCTGCTTAGGGACTTTTTTGTGGTAGAGGGAGATGTTTAATGGGGCTACATGGAGAGGAGCCATGTAAGAAATGACTCTGCCAGCAAACAGAGGCAAACCCTTCCCTCTCTTGTCTTCCATCTCTTCAACTCAGACCTGGGAGAGTCTGATTCAATAAGGAAGTCTTTCACATCTGCAAGGGCTTCTTAAGTGTAGCCAGAGTTGAGAATAAGATGATTAGAGCTAGAGCTATACGTAGGTTTTCCCCCTGAAGGACAAAGAGTTGATAATGGGGACCTACTGTACAGCACAGGGAACCCAATACTCTGTAATGACCTATATGGGAACAGAATCTTAAAAAGAAGGTATATATGTATATGTATAACTGATTCACTTTGCTGTAAAGCAGAAACTAACACAACATTGTAAATCAACTCCACTTAATTTTTAAACTAATGTTTAATTAATAAAAATTAATTTAAAAAATAAAAATTTAAAAAAAGACTAAGAGTTGAGCTGGAATAAGTAATGAAAGGAAGCAGAATCAGACTGCATGGTGCAGGTGGGCTTTGCACAAGCGTGGTGTCAAGTGGACCCAAGCTGACCGTTACCATAGCCACATGGGGAAAGGGTTGGCACCATTTCCTGAGTGAGGGGGCATCTTGATGCATAGATACTCCTCTGAAGGGCACTCCCTAACCGGGGCTGCATGTGTGATCAGCCCGCATCCAGACCCTTACCAAACACCATTCACTATCAAAAGGAAGCAATTCTGTGCCCTGTCTTCAGGCAGAGATCACAAGCTAGAGGTCTGAGGGTTACATGTGGGCAGTAGGCCTATTGTTATTATGGGTTGAATTGCATCTCCCCTCTCCCCAGAAAAGAGATATGTTTAAGCCCTAACCCCCAGTACCTGTGAATGTGTTCTTATTTGGAAAGAGTTTCTTTGCAGATGTAATCATGTTAAGATCAGGTCATGCTGAATTAGGGTGGGCCTTAATCCAATGACTGGTATCTTTATAAGGAGAGAGAAATTTGGTCATGGACACCGACACATGCAGGGAGAATGCCATGTGATAATGAAGGCAGAGACTGTCCCAAACCAAGGACACCAAGGACTGCCAGCAGCCACCGGAAGCTAGGAAGATACAAGGAAGGATCCTCCCCTAAGGCCTTCAGAGAGAGCATGGCCTGCCTCTGACACCTTGATTTCAGACTTCTAGCTTTCAGAACTGTGAAACAATACATTCCTACTGTTTCAAGCCATTCAAATTTCTGGCCATTTGTAGGGTAGGTCTAGGAAATTAATACATCTATTACATAGGATCTGCAGCATTAGCTCATATGGTGTTGCATTTTTAAAAACTCGACTTGGTGAACTTCAAAAATAATCAGAAAATTCCACGTAAAAACCTAAATGTTCGGGGCTTCCCTGGTGGCGCAGTGGTTGAGAGTCCGCCTGCCGATGCAGGGGACACGGGTTCGTGCCCCGGTTTGGGAAGATCCCACATGCCGCGGAGCGGCTGGGCCCGTGAGCCATGGCCGCTGAGCCTGCGCGTCCGGAGCCTGTCCTCCGCAACGGGAGAGGCCACAACAGTGAGAGGCCCGCGTAACGCATAAAAAAAAAAAAAAAAAAAAAAAAAAAAAAAAAAAAAAAAAAAAACCTAAATGTTCGGGCATTCCCTGGTGGTCCAGTGGTTAGGACTCCTCACTTTCGCTGCTGAGGGCACAGGTTCAATCCTCAGTCGGGGAACTAAGGTTAAGCCACCCCTCAATCTGCACAGGGCAACAACAACAACAAAGAAAAACCAACAACAACAAAAAACCACACACAAAAACTAAATGTTTAGGTCCTCCCCACTCCCACCCAAAATCAGAAAATCTGACAGCACTAGGCCTGTATTCTAGCATGTCTTCAATCAGCTGATAAAGGGAGCAGTGACTCCCATTAGACAAGTTGTGATAGACTGAATGATGTTACCTAACTGGTAAAAAGGACTCTGCCGATGTGATTAAGTTCAAGATCTCAGATGGGGAGATTATTCTGAATTTTTCTGATGGGTTCAATGAATCATAAGAGTTTTATAAGAGAAAGAGGACGGCAGGAGATTCAGAAAAAGGGATGTGATGAGGGAAGCAGAGGAGAAGAGGCTATGTGATGTGGAGTCATGAACCAAGGAATAAGGACAGCTTCTAGAGGCTGGAAAAGGCTAGGAGGCATCATAGCCTCCAGAAGGAACACAGGCCAACCAGTAGTTTGAATGGAGTCCAGTGACACCAGGGCTGGACGTCTAACCTCCAGAACTGTGAGATGATGGATTCCTGTGATTTTAAGCCAACACATCTGTGGTCGTCTGTTAAGGCAGCAACAGGAAACTGACACACAAGTGCTGTCCCTTGCCTCGGGCCCCACCTCTCCCCGTTTCCCTCACGTCCTGGCGTACCCCCATTTGGGTTCTCATCTGGCTTCTGTGGGCACTGAAATTTCTTCTCCTGCCTGAAGATCCAGCCCCTGCAAGGGCATAGATAGTGAAGGGGACAAATTAATCCACAAAAGGAAAAGTGCATGCATTTTAGCAGAAGGTTTCCTGATATAATGCCTTTAAAGAAGAGGCTTTAACCCAGGGCACCTTGAAAGCCAGCCAAGGAGCTTCTTTTCTGCAGGTAGAGCATTGACACAAAGCTAAGATAAGGCCAACCAGTGAGAGGCCCTGAATGAGGATGGATTTTATCCTGGAGCTCACAGGGCACCTTTGGAAAGTTCGGAGCAGAAAAGTAACATGGCCAAGAAAAGAGACAGGGAGAAGTGCCTTAGAGAGGGACAGACAGTAATTTTGCTGTGGTTCTAGCATGTTCTAAGAACTACGGTAGGTCCTGTGCATTATTTCATTTAACTTTTGCAACAATCCTAGGAAAAGGGTCTTTTTATCTACATTTGCAGGTGAGATTGAAACTTAAAGAAGCTGGAGTTAATAGAGTAGAACTGGTTTTGAACTCAGGTTTGTATAACTCCAAAGCTATTTCTAGAAAGGCTTCTCTGGTCCCCCTGAGTTTAACAGGATGATGAGGGAGGATGCACTGACGGAGGGAGGCTGGATAAGGGCCATCCAGAGCAGCTCTGAGGAACTGAGCTAGGATAGATGCTGGAAAATGGAGAGGAAGTATACACTATGTCTTAGCCATGATTCGAAGAGAATCACATGATAGAAGTGGAGGAAACATGGGTTGGAAACCAAGAGAATGATGGTGCCATTGGCACACCTGAAGCAAGGAAAGAGGATGCATCTGAGGGTGGAGGTGACCTAGAGAAGCAGAGAGAGCTCCCATGGTCCTTTTGGCAGCTAGAAAAAAATCTCTCAGGTGTAAATCCTTGAATTCATGCCCACAGATACACAGAGATGCACGGTGTTTATGCAAATGTGTTTTTCCTTTGTTTTTCAAATAGTTCAAAGAGAAGGAAGCCATGGTGTCATCTTGTTTCTTTACAGTCTGATCTTCTCCAGAACATTTGAAAGGTAAATTCTACAAATATTTGCACAGGTATTTCCTATAGCTCTGGGGTCACATAAACAATGCTCCCTTGTGTTGGAAAATATTTTCATGCCTTATTGGAAACATGAGTGCAATTTTTTTCTAGTGGACACTCTTCTGTTGATGGATCCTTTTCTGTAGTCAGTTTGGACATATTCATGGGAGAGTGGATGTCATCAGAAAAGTTTGAATCTACATTTCTAGCACAGTAGTAGGTTCCTTTCTCTTGTGGTTATAAATATTGGCAGATACCACTCAGGCTTATTTGTACAGCTCTCATAAATGAAAATATTTTATGATTTCTATGTACGATAAAATATATATCCACAAATATTTATTTTGTCCCTATGAAATGCAAAGCCCTGTTCTTGGCACTGTGGGAAATACCAATGAAAGAGAGTATGGCCCTGACCTCCTTGCAGGTTCCAATTTGGGAAAAACCAGGGGTACACAGAGAGACTGAGCCATCCCAGGTGGTACTTGACATGCCAAATGAAGTACAGAGACAATGAATCTTAACGGATTCCAGAGGAGGGAGGGGCCCCAACAGATAAGGTGGCCGAGGAAGGCTTCTGGGAAGAAACAGACTTTCTTCTGGACCCTGAGAAAAGGGTAAGCTTTTGAGAGTCAGAGAGAGAGAAACAGAGGGCCCCCAGAAAGGAAGAACTTCAAGCCTTGAAGCAGTTCCTGAAAACCTGTCTTTTGCATATCATACTTTTATGATCTATATTATTATTCGCTTAACAATGTCCTTAAATCAACACACACTTGGGACTTCCCTGGTGGTCCAGTGGTTAAGACTCTGTGCTTCCACTGCAGGGGAGGCACGGTTTCAATCCCTGGTCAGGGAACTAAGACCCTGCATGCTGTGTGGCATGGCCAAAAAATAAATAAAAGAAAAAATTCAAAATCAACACACATTTAGATATCATCCTCTTCTTAAACATTAATATCCTCTAAATCATGTAGTTGCTGCGCTAAAGAAAAAATGTTTTAAACACATCACTGTAAATTTTTTTTAATGCTCATATCTATACCACCTAACATCACGCCATAATTTAGGAAACACTGCCCTGAATTATATCTGATGCTTGACCCACGTCTTTAGGTCTTATTCACAGAAGTGCTTGACCTTCCAGTCCTGTGAACAGGTTCGTTCAAGAACACATACAGCTCATATAACTCAGCATCTCCCTCCAGGTGACAACACGAGCCACTTTCCACCTTGATATTATACTGTCCTGGATGGAACCCTGACCCCTTGGCCCTGGTGAAACAGTAGAGGCTTCAGCCAAGACATGGGCTTAACTCCCCAGCTGGTGGTTTCCACTTGAACAGTCTGGTCAACTCTGCCTTGGGCCAGCACTCTCTGGAGGGGTCACGTGTCACCACCCTAAGCCAAGCGTCCCTTGGCACTCAGCGCAAGCAGTTTTGCTACACAGCCCAGCACCCACACGGAGCCCACACCCAGGGATTCTAACGTGTGAGGTCTGTCGCTTCGTCCTCCTCCCTGACCACTTATCACTGGCTTCCCCCAACGGCATCCAGAGCTTGCCCCGTCACCTCTGCAGCCCCAGTCCTAGAAGCTTTCCCAGTGACAGATGGAAACGTGCCAGGCACATGGGAAGGACAGTGACCAGGCAAGCCCAAGTCACTGCTGCTCTGCGTTGGGGGGATGGAGAGAGGAGAGGCTGCATGTCCCTGGAGCATCACCGTCTGTGAGTGTTGATGGCTTCTCCCACTCTGCAGGCTTCAGAAAGACCTGGACGTCTCCACCACTCATCTGCTACGACCTAATGCTGGAGGTTTCCTGTGCAGGCAGGTGGGTTGGAAGACTTTGCCTTTTTTATTGTAGCATCTCAATTAGGCTTTTTTTTTTTTTTTTTTTTTTTTTGCAGTACGCGGGCCTCTCACTGTTGTGGCCTCTCCCGTTGCGGAGCACAGGCTCCGGACACGCGGGCTCAGCGACCATGGCTCACGGGCTCAGCCGCTCCGCGGCATGTGGGATCTTCCCGGACCAGGGCACGAACCCGTGTCCCCTGCATCGGCAGGCGGACTCTCAACCACTGCACCACCAGGGAAGCCCTAGGCTTTTTTTTTTTTTCCTTTCAACTAAGCATATTCTCTCCTTAAGTGAAGAGTGATCAAATTATCTTTGAAAAACTAAGATGCTCCCCTGAGTTTGTTATCAGATTCTATCTTTCCACTTTCCATCACAGTCCTTTCTAGTTTACCTCTGAGAGCCTGCCATCCCTGAGATTCTAGAAACATTAGAAAATATCTTGACAAGACCGCCCAGGAGTCCCTAATAACTGAAAGAAAAGCACTATAAAAACTTCTTAGCTTCATGCAGCTTAAATCACAACTATGGAAACCTAAGTTTAAAAAAAATATGAAGGGAGGAAGGGCCCATGGGGAGTTATGGGGCATGGCTCAAGAAAAAAAAATCAATAGACTCCTGTTTTAACACTACCAAACATTCATGACATACGTTTTCCCAGAATTATATATTGTGGGATTTCATTCTTTTCACTAAAAATGATACATTTTATGATGATTAAAAGAAAAAAGAAATTAAGTCCTTGTGTCATCGCTACCTGAAATGTAAATATTTGTAAAATGTGTCATCTAGGCAGTTCTGAACATGATTTTAACTGGAAGAGCCAGTCCGCACGTCTTTAACGGCTATCAGAAAGGAAAGTCTCAGGAAACGTTATGTGGGGTCCTGACCCGCAGTGACGTCGGCTATTTGCAGTGGCATAAGGACACCTCAGAGGATGATAGACTTTCACAGGTGAGTGTGTTCCAATTCTCAACCACACCACCAGAGTGTCACTATCTGGACAAGGCAATTCAAATCGGAGCTTACTTTTTCCTTTACTACTTTCCTGCCTGCCTTCCACTTGCACATATAGACACACGTGGAGATTTTTCAGCGACTAAATAGAAATATCCAAGTCTACTGGCTTCCTATTTTACTTTATATATTTTTATGTATACAGAGTATAGGTAATACAAGTAATATGCAAATAATTTTTAAACAATACTTGAAATATACAAATAAAGTCTCCTGGCATCCCCACTCATCAGAAATCAACACTGTCAGAAGAGAATGTTTACCCTCCCAACCGTTTATTATGCAAACATGAATGCATATATTCTATCTATCGCTCAAAGCTTTAAAAAGAATAACTGAAAAAAAAAGGGAATCCCACTTACAAAACACCTCTCAAAAAGCTTTCTAGCTCAGGGGATGTACAACCTCTGACAACCAGAAAGTAGACTGTGCTGTTGAAAAGCACAGCCAGAGAATTAAGTAAGACGTGGTTCTGTAAAAACAACCAGGAGAGAGAGTGAGGAAGCAGGTATACCCACCCAAACCACAAATCAAAGGTGCTTCTGTGATATTTTCACCAAAATGTCATTACAAAACCCAGGGAAGGCAAGGCAGATTCTATGAAAAGCCAACACTTCTTTGGAGCGGCCCTAACGCTAGCTGGGATGGAATTCAATGTGATGGTGACAAACCCCCCCAGGCTCACCGCCCACCAGCACCAAATGAGGCCCCATTACTCAGAGCCTGTCCTTCACTCTCCTGGTTCCAGCTCAAAATCCCTTTCAACGTACAGGGCTTTACACTTTACAATGTCCTTTTATATCCATAGCTTCATCTGTCTTTCCTCCTACTGTTGGCTCCAGCTACAATGTGTTAATCATGAAATCAGCATCTCACAACACATACAAATCACGTCTGATAGCATTGGGAACGTAGCGTCTGACTTTCGCAGAATTAGTATATTTTGTGTACAGGTGTGTCTTAAAAGTTTACCTAGTATTCCTTGAGTTTGAAATCTAGTCCATCATAGAAAAATGACACCAGAAACTAACATAACATTGTAAATCAACTATACTTCAATTTCAAAAAAGAAAAAGAAAAAAATGAGAAGTGACAGATAAGCTAAAAGCAAAAGAAATGACCCCAATCCCATCACCCAGGGTCAATCTTCTCAGAAATGCTTCCTTCTCTTTCTCATATAAATACGCTCTTTCCTACTCCTCTGAACCCTGCACTTAACACTAACGTCCTTATATGCCAATGAATATATATCCTTCATCACATTTAATGGATACAAAGATTTGCACTGCGTGAATGTGAAGACTGTACTTTGAATATGCCCTAGACAGAGAATGGATTTGTTATTATTATAAAGTTCCTAATCGTTTGTTCCAGACAATTTGGGAATTCATCTTAGAATTTGATATATATATATATATAAAATGACAAGGAAAACTAAGCCAGAAATAGGGGACTTACAGATTTCATTTTACATATTTTTCTTTTCTTTCAACCATGCATGGTCACTTGAGGTCCATGGTAAAGCATTCTGTACCGATCAGAGCCCAGTAACAGGCCAAGACTCAGTCTGGTAGGATACACTGGGGGCAAGTTTCAAGGAGTGAGGGTGCAAAAACCCCAACAATTTTAGTGCTTTGCCTACTATTACAAAGCTCTTTCACAATATTATTTCACTGTATCCTCATTTTAAACTACAAAGATTTAAAGTGTTTCTCATAGCTCTGTCATTTAAGTAGGTAATTCAAAAGCTTTGTTATATCTTTGCACCACCTCTGTTGTTATTTGCTTAATATTTTCCTTTAAATCAATTCACTTTTACAATTTGAATCTAACGTTTTCTGCAGCAGTAATACAAACTATGGACTTGATATGCTATTTTTTTTCTAATACATATTAAATAAATAAGGAAACATGTTCTGTTTTAAAGTTCACCCCTTGTGCCCTGACTTCCATGCCACATGCCACCAAGGGGCACGTGCGCCGTACTTTAGAAACCTGGTGTAAAAGTGAGAAGGTTCCCATAACACGTGGAAAACAGCCCTGTCCTGGGAACCAGGAGACTTGGCTGGAGGCCTTGCCCTGCCACTCACAGGAGTGTGACTTGGGCCAGTCACTTACCTGCTCTGAGCCTGCTTCCTCATCCACAGACTAATGTCCTAACGCTTGCCCTGCAACCACATGACTGATGTGAACAGCAAACAAAACCGTGAATGCTGAAGCCTGTTTGGAAAGCCTGAGTGACCTCTCCACACGTAAGGCTTTATAATAGATGACAAGGAATAATAGTAGAGTGTTTTATTCAGCCGTGTTCATTCAGCATCTATTGATTGTGAGATTCTGTGTCCAATACAAAGAGGAGTTATACATGGGCCAATACCGCGTACATAAACTGAGGGCTATAGGAAGGGTAGGCAATAAAAGCTAAGTAACAGCGATCTTGACACTGGCTGCACATGGAAATCACCTGGAGAGTTTTGTTTTTTTCAAGCGACTTTATTTATTTAGAGCAGCTTTAGGCTCACGGCAAAACTGAGTGGAAAGTATTTACAAAGATTTCCATGAATCCCCTGTCCCTACACATGCATGGCCTCCACATTATCAGTATCCGTCACCAGAGTGGTACATTTGTTACAACTGATGAACCTACACTGACATATCGTTATCATCCAAAGTCCATCGTTTACATTAGGGTTCACTCTTGGTGTTTACATTCTATGGGTTTGGACAAAGGTACAGTGACACGTATCCACCATTATAGCATTATACAGAGTAGTTTCACTGCCCTAAAAATCCTCTGTGCCCTGCTGTGCAACCCTCCGTCCCCCCCAACCCCAGTCACCAATGATCTTTTTACTGTCTCCATAGTTTTGCCTTTTCCAGAAGGTTACCTAGTTGGAATCATAGAGTATGTAGCCTTTTCAGATTGGCTTCTTTCACTTAATACTATGCATTTAAATTTCCTCCATGTATTTTCAGTTTGATACCTCATTTCTTTATAGCACTGAATAATATTCCATTGGAATATTGTGAGTAACATTTCATTGAACAAATATTATTCTACTGATAAACCATGGTTTATTTATCCATTCACTTACAAAAGGTATCTTGGCTGCTTCCAAGTTTTGGTAATTACGAATAAAGCTGCTATAAACATCCATGTGCAGGTTTTTTGTGTGGATGTAAATTTTCACCTCCTTTGGGTAAATACCAAGCAGGGCAAATGCTAGATCATATGGTATGTTTAGTTTTGTAAGAAACTACCAAGTTGCCTTCCAAAGTGGCTGTGCCGTTTTACATTCCTACCAGCAATGGATGAGACGTCCTGTTGCCCTACATTCTTGCCAGCATTTGGTATTGTCAGTGTTCTAGATTTCGGCCATTCTAATAGGTATGTAGTGGTATCTCAATTATTGGGGTATTTTTGGCATTGCCCTGATACTATTATAGTATATCATGTGGAACATCTTTGCATATACTTGTTTGCCATCTGTCTGTCTTCTTTGGTGAGGTGTCTGTCAGTCTTTGGTCCACTTGTAGAGCTTTTAAAACTATCAATGCCCAGGTCACCCTCCAGAACAGCGTCAACTACACATGTGTAGGACCTGTGTGCTCACACTCAGCCCCACACTTACGAGGTGCTGCACTTGGTTTGATGCTCTGTTGTCACTGCCTTAACATTCTTAACACTTTTTCAACAAAGGCCCCTGCTTTTTCATTTTGTACTGGACCCGACAAATTGTATAGCCTTGTCCTACCCAATGATTCTGTTTATCTGGGTTGGAGAGCACCTGGGCATTGAATTTTTTTTTAAGTCTTCAGGTGATTCTAATATGCATCCAAGGTTAGAAACCTCTGTTCTGGAACAGGCCTGCTTAACCTCAGCACTACTGATATTTTGGACTAGATAATTCTTTGTGATGGGGGCTGTCCTGTGCATTATGGGATGTTTAGCAGCATCCTGGCTTTTACCCACTATGCCCCCCGCCCAGTGTGACAACCAAAAATGTCTTCAGACACTGCCAAATGTCCCCTGGGGGACAAATTTGCCCTGCCTGAATCACTGCTTTAAAAAACAGAAAAAGAAAAAAATCTTGTTAGGCTTAGCTGATTAAATCCTGTTAGGCTTAGCTGATTAAATCCATGGTGTGCAGAATTGGAAAACTAGCTATTTCAACTGAAATTACAAGAAAGAGTATCTTCTTTCAATCAGTATCAGAAAGGTTGACAGCTTTCTATTCCTTTTTACCATTTGCAAGGCTTTCGGGGCAAGTTTCAAACCTTATCTTAAATTAAAATTAAACAGGTGTTTGCTAAATAGCTACTAAACTGCTCCAACAAAAGAAACTATATCGAAGGCTACGCACCCCACCACCACCACCCCTGCCCTTGCTCCAAGAAAGAGAGATAGAGAGAGAGAGAGAGAGAGCCTCAGAGAGTCAAGAATTCACAGCCACCCAGTGCTACCATTTTCCATGGATCGCATTTCTTTTGATACAAGTCAGCCCTGACCAATAGTGCTACTATATCATGCTCTAAAGAAAAATACCTGCAGAGCCTAAAATATCCTCCAATAATAAAGTGGATGTTTGTTGGGACCTTAAAGTCAATCAAGAGGCCGAGGCCTAAGGTAAAAAAAATAAATAAATAAGAGCTTTCCTGCCGGGAAGAGGGCAAAATGTCCCCGACCTCAGGACCACCGTCCGAAGGCCCACTCACAGACTGGAAGTAGGGCAAAGGATAGCGACAGGCCAGGTTAGCTTTTAAATCTACATAGAAATCACATGTAGAAATCAAAGCTTCCATCTTTTCGAAAAGTGACTAATGTGGCTTTTCGTCCTTTCTTCTTAGAGTCAGTGTTCTCTCCCCAGGGAGACACCTATGAATCCTACCCGCGGTAAAAATTGCCTGAAATTGTACACTCATGGCTTGAAACCCAGAGGATGTTTATTATGTTGTCTCTAACGTGCACTTCAAGTTTGGTTTCAGAACAAATGTATTAAAGAGCAAATATAGGCTGGTAGGTAGTATTCTTACTTGAACTGCTGAGATATATAACTGTATTAGCCACATGTGTACATATAAAGTTTATTTAATCTGAAGGTGCTTTTTCATTTTCTACAGCAGCTCATTATATTCCAGGATAAGAGCAATCCACAACTCATCTATTATTGTTAAAATAAT
Organism: Phocoena phocoena; assembly: GCF_963924675.1. Taxonomy (NCBI): domain Eukaryota; kingdom Metazoa; phylum Chordata; class Mammalia; order Artiodactyla; family Phocoenidae; genus Phocoena; species Phocoena phocoena. Next base: position 32,334,520 of record NC_089222.1, on the reverse strand, counting down.
TTTTACATAGAATGATTTTATGTATATAAGAATTTTATATTTTCTCATCATCCCTGAAGATGGTATTTTTTAAAGCTCATTTAGTCATTATAGTGCCAACAGCCACTTGTGTAGAGCACGTACTGTGTGCCAGGCTCTCTCTAAGCCACTGGTAATGATATCTTCTTTCATTTCATCCTCACTTCCACTCAAAGGTATAATCAGTGTTAGTTCAAGTACACTGGCTGTTGTTTGGTCATTCATTTTAGAGATGAGAAAATCCAGACTGAGAAAAGTAGAGGAAGTTGCCCTAGGCCACCAGCTAGGGAAGTGTCAGAGCCAGGGTTCTGACCCCAGACCCAGCTACATTCCAAGGCCCCTTCAGCCCATTTGTGCCACGTTGCCTGTCATGCTCATCTTGGCTTGTTTTCTGATAAAGTGGTAAATACAAAATGTCATCTTGGCATTATATCATCAGAAGTACTTTCGTCATCGATCACATCAATGTATTGACATAGAGATGTAGATCTGTATTACATAATCTATAAGATCAATCCCAGGTACAGTGATGCTGAACTACAACAGTTAGATGGTGGCAAGATCATGGCTCCGTTTTAGAACACATGACGGTCGTGCTCAACATCTAGAACTTTATCCACTGACTTCTAGGTTAAAGCAGTGGTGAGTTTGAGTTGATCATGAACTGCAGGTACTGGTAGCACGCACCCTTTCAAGTATCTGTTACCCTTCACCTGTGGTTTGTCAGACCACAACTCTCACTTACGTGCTAGAAGCACAAGCTCAGTGGCACTCAGAGACGTGCTAACCAGAAGCCCCATCTGACTGCAGTGCATATAGATGTCTAGTGCTTCACGACATTTTATCAGAGAACTTCTTGCAGAACAACAGTTTGCTCAGAAAAGAACCAGATGTGGGTCTAGGACAATGCTTTAAGCATCACTGGATTGAGGACCTCACAATCACCCCCCTCCCTTTCTGCTCTGCGGCATGGTGACTCTGCACAGGACACATGAATATGCCGAAAGCATCTAGGTTTAAGCATTTTATGGGTACTTAGGGACTCCTGCCTAGGGTGGGTGCTCTAAATCAGAAGATTCTACGTAGGCACTGGTAATAGAAACCTAATATAAGAAGGTTTCTGAGTTCAAAAGAAAACCAACGTGCTGCCTGACAGATTCTGCTGTCGAGGTGAAACCCCTCCTGTACCACTGCATCTGTCTTCCCGAAGTGAATCTCCTCTTACTCGGTGACAAAATTGCAGAGATTGCGAAAACACACGTCTTTCAGTCCCAATGTCACAGCCCAGTGGGTGAGATTAAAAAATGAAAAAGGAGCTCTCATTAGATGACATGGCAAGGCCCCCAGAGCCCAGCAGAAGGATGGTTCCTGCAGCACACAGCCAGCTCCCCTCAGGACGAGGCACTATTTTGAAGCCTCCCGTCACTTTTCTATTTGAAGGTACAGGTTTGAGTGTGAGGTTCCAATACCTAAGTGAGAACATAAAGCAGTTGGAGTCTAACACCATCTGGAAAGCCTTAGGAGGTTTACATTACCTTCGCACCTGCCACAGAGAAGAAAAATCAACTCTGGTTTTTAGAAGGGACTGAAGCCATTTATATCTTGCTGGATTTATTCCCCCGGCAGCCCTGGCAGAGCACATCACCATCCGAGTCCTACCCTCTTCCCTTTTTACACTTTCCCTTTAAAGAGACTGATAGGAAGATAGCCAACCCTAAAAGTACCAGGTGAAGCTCCACCCACTGTTCTCTGCCACTGAGTCACTGAGGTAGTGCCCTGCAAACGTGACAACATCCCTGCAAACTCACTGAGAGAAATTACATCAACTCAAGTTCCAGGTGGCAGAGATGAGAGTCCAACCACGAGCACTCATGCACACAAATTGTCACCAGGAATCAGCAAAAAAAGCACAACACTTCCGACACCTTTCTCCGGTTCAGATCACCAGCTGGGGGCCTTGGGACTTCAACATCAAGCTCGCTGTGCAAAGGCATACTGTAAGAGCCATTGTTCTAGACGGCGGCATAGGAAAGCATTACGTGGACTCCATCCTCACCCTCTGGTGCTTAGAATTGTCCCATCCTTCTTCCTATCTTCATAACTTTACATTAAATGATACATGTTATGGAAGGCTTGATTGTTGCATGGAAGGCTGAACACACTGGGCTCATTACACTATGAGTGAATTTAAGGAGAAAGGTATTTTATTTATAGCACCACTGTATCACAATTTAATTTCCTTCTTACCATGGCAACATGAGGCAACACGCACAAACTCTGCATTGGTGGAATCTCACCAATAAAACATATTTAGAATCCTCCTTTGGGGGAGCTTGGCTGCTAAACTGTGTCTACCCCAAAGCAATACAAATTCTTTTTTTTTTAATTTAATTTTATTTATTTTTTTATACAGCAGGTTCTTATTAGTCATCCATTTTATAAACATCAGTGTATACATGTCAATCCCAATCTCCCAATTCATCACACCCCCACCCCACCCCTCCGCCACTTTCCCCGCTTGGTGTCCATACGTTTGTTCTCTACATCTGTGTCTCTATTTCTGCCCTGCAAACCGGTTCATCTGTACCATTTTTCTAGGTTCCACATTTATGCGTTAATATACGATATTTGTTTTTCTCTTTCTGACTTACTTCACTCTGTATGACAGTCTCTAGATCCATCCACGTCTCTACAAATGACCCAATTTCGTTCCTTTCTGTGGCTGAGTAATATTCCATTGTATATATGGAACACATCTTCTTTAACCATTCGTCTTTTGGTGGGCATTTAGGTTGCTTCCATGACCTGGCTATAGTAAATAGTGCTGCAATGAACATTGGAGTGCATGTGTCTTTTTGAATTATGGTTTTCTCTGGATATATGCCCAGTAGTGGGATTGCTGGGTCATATGGTAATTCTGTTTTTAGTTTTTTGTTTGTTTTTTTTCCGTACGTGAGCCTCTCACTGTTGTGGCCTCTCCCGTTGCGGAGCACAGGCTCCGGATGCGCAGGCTCAGCGGCCATGGCTCACGGGCCCAGCCGCTCCGCGGCATGTGGGATCTTCCCGGACCGGGTCACGAACCCGTGTCCCCTGCATTGGCAAGCGGACTCTCAACCACTGCGCCACCAGGGAAGCCCTATTTTTAGTTTTTTAAGGAACCTCCATACTATTCTCCATAGTGGCTGTATCAATTTACATTTCCACCAACAGTGCAAGAGGGTTCCCTTTTCTCCAAACTCTCTCGAGCATTTGTTGCTTGTAGATTTTCTGATGATGCCCATTCTAACTGGTGTGAGGTGATACCGCATTGTAGTTTTGATGTGTATTTCTCTAAAAATTAGTGATGTTGAGCAGCTTTTCATGTGCCTCTTGGGCATCTGTATGTCTTCGTTGGAGAAATGTCCATTTAGGTCTTCTGCCAATTTTTTGATTGGGTTGTTTGTTTTTTTAATATTAAGCTGCATGAGCTACTTGTAAATTTTGGAGATTATTCCTTTGTCCGTTGATTCGTTTGCAAATATTTTCTCCCATTCTGAGGGTTGTCTTTTTGTCTTGTTTGTAGTGTCCTTTGCTTTGCAAAGGCTTTTAAGTTTCATTAGGTCCCATTTGTTTATTTTTGTTTTTATTTCCATTACTCTAGGAAGTGGATCAAAAAAGATCTTGTTGTGATTTATGTCAGAGAGTGTCCTTCCTATGTTTTCCTCTAAGAGTTTTATAGCGTCCGGTCTTATATTTAGGTCTCTAATCCATTTTGAGTTTATTTTTGTGTATGGTGTTAGGGAGTGTTCTAATTTCATTCTTTTACATGTAGCTGTCCAGTTTTCCCGGCACCACTTATTGAAGAGACTGTCTTTTCTCCATTGTATACCCTTGCTTCCTTTGTCATAGATTAGTTGATCATAGGTGCGCGGGTTTATCTCTGGGCTTTCTATCCTGTTCCATTGATCCATATTTCTGTTTTTTTGCCAGTACCATACTGTCTTCATTACTGTAGACTTGTAGTATAGTCTGAAGTCAGGGAGTCTGATTCGTCCAGCTTCGGTTTTTTTTCCCTCAAGACTGCTTTGCCGATTCGGGGTCTTTGGTGTCTCCAAACAAATTTTAAGATTTTTTGTTCTACTTCTGTAAAAACTGCCATTGGTAATTTGATAGGGGTTGCACTGATTCTGTAGATTGCTCTGGGTAGTATAGTCACTTTCACAATAGTGATTCTTCTAATCTAAGAACATGGTACATCTCTCCATCTGTTTGTATCATCTTTAATTTCTTTCATCAGTGTCTTATAGTTTTCTGCATACAGGTCTTTTGTCTCCTTAGGTAGGTTTATTCCTAGGTATTTTATTCTTTTTGTTGCAATGGTAAATGGTAGTGTTTCCTTAATTTCTCTTTCAGATTTCTCATCATTAGTGTATAGGAATGCAAGAGATTTATGTGCATTAATTTTGTATCCTGCAACTTTACCAAATTCATTGATTAGCTCTAGTAGTATTCTGGTGGCATCTTTAGGATTCTCTATGTATAGTATCATGTCATCTGAAAACAGTGAAGTTTTACTTCTTCTTTTCCAATGTGTATTCCTTTTATTTCTTTTTCTTCTCTGATTGCAATGGCTAGGACTTCCAAAACTAGGCTGAATAATAATGGCGAGAGTGGACATCCTTGTCTTGTTCCTGATCTTAGAGGAAATGTTTTCAGTTTTTCACAATTGAGAATGATGTTTGCTGTGGGTTTGTCGTATATGGCCTTTATTATGTTGAGGTAGGTTCCCTCTATGCCCACTTTCTGGAGAGTTTTTATCATAAATGGGTGTTGAACTTTGCCAAAAGCTTTTTCTGCACCTATTGAGGTGATTGTACGGTTTTTATTCTTCAGTTTGTTAATATGGTGTATCACATTGATTGATTTGCATATGTTGAAGAATCCTTGCATCCCTGGGATAAATCCCACTTGACCATGGTGTATGATCCTTTTAATGTGTTGTTGAATTCTGTTTGCTAGTATTTTGTTGAGATTTTTGCATCTATATTCATGAGTGATACTGGTCTGTAATATTCTTTTTTTTGTAGTATCTTTGTCTGGTTTTGGTATCAGGGTGATGGTGGCCTCATAGAATGAGTTTGGGAGTGTTCCTTCCTCTGCAATTTTTTGGAAGAGTTTGAGAAGGATGGGTGTTAGCTCTTCTCTAAATGTTTGATAGAATTCACTTGTGAAGCCATCTGGTCCTGGACTTTTGTTTGTTGGAAGATTTTTAATCAATTTCAATATCAGTGCTTGTGATTTGTCTGTTCATATTTTCTATTTCTTGCTGGTTCAGTCTTGGAAGGTTATACCTTTCTAAGAATTTGTCCATCTCTTCCAGGTTGTTCATTTTATTGGCATAGAGTTGTTTGTAGTAGTCTCTTAGGATGCTTTGTATTTCTGCTGTGTCTGTTGTAACTTCTCCTTTTTCATTTCTAATTTGATTGATTTGAGTCCTCTCCCTCTTTTTCTTGATGAGTCTGGCTAATGGTTTATCAATTTTTTTATCTTCTCAAAGAACCAGCTTTTAGTTTTATTGATCTTTGCTACTGTTTTCTTTGTTTCTATTTCATTTATTTCGCCTCTGATATTTATGATTTCTTTCCTTCTACTAACTTTGGGTTTTGTTTGTCCTTCTTTCTCTAGTTACTTTAGGTGTAAGGTTAGATTATTTATTTGAGATTTTTCTTGTTTCTTGAGGTAGGCTTGTATAGCTATAAACTTCCCTCTTAGAACTGCTTTTGCTGCATCCCATAGGTTTTGGATCATCGTGTTTTCATTGTCATTTGTCTCTAGGTATTTTTTGATTTCCTCTTTGCTTTCTTCAGTGGTCTCTTGGTTATTTAGTAACGTATTATTTAGCCTCCATGCGTTTGTGCTTTTTACGTTTTTTTTTTTCCCCTGTAATTGATTTCTAATCTCATAGCGTTGTGGTCAGAAAGGATGCTTGATATGATTTCAATTTTCTTAAATTTACCGAGGCTTGATTTGTGACCCAAGATGTGAACTATCCTGGAGAATGTTCCGTGTACACTTGAGAAGAAAGTGTAATCTGCTGTTTTTGGATGGAATGTCCTATAAATATCAATTAAATCTATCTGGTCTATTGTGTCATTTAAAACTTGTGTTTCCTTATTAATTTTCTGTTTGGATGATCTGTCCATTGGTGTAAATGAGTTGTTAAAGTCCCCCACTATTATTGTGTTACTGTCGATTTCCTCTTTTAGAGCTGTTAGCAGTTGCCTTACGTATTGAGGTGCCTCCTATGTTGGGTGCATACATATTTATAATTGTTGTATCTTCTTCTTGGATTGATTCCTTAATCATTATGTAGTGTCCTCCCTTGTCTCTTGTAACATTCTTTATTTTAAAGTCTATTTTAGCTGGTACGAGTATTGTTACTCCAGCTTTCTTTTGATTTCCATTTGCATGGAATATCTTTTTCCATCCCCTCACTTTCAGTCTGTATGTGTCCCTAGGTCTGAAGTGGGTCTCTTGTAGACAGCATATATATGGGTCTTGTTTTTGTATCCATTCAGTGAGCCTGTGCCTTTGGTTGGAGCATTTATTCACTCACGTTTAAGGTAATTATTGATGTGTATGTTCCTATTACCATTTTCTTAATTGTTATGGGTGTGTTTTTGTAGATCCTTTTCTTCTCTTGCGTTTCCCACTTACAGAAGTTCCTTTAACATTTGTTGTAGAGCTGGTTTGGTGGTGCTGAATTCTCTCAGCTTTTGCTTGTCTGTAAAGCTTTTGATTTCTCCATCGAATCTGAATGAGACCCTTGCCAGGTAGAGTAATCTTGGTTGTAGGTTCTTCCCTTTCATCACTTTAAGTATATCATGCCACTCCCTTCTGGCTTGTAGAGTTTCTGCCTAGAAATCAGTTGCTAACCTTATGGGAGTTCCCTTGTATGTTATTTTTTGTTTTTCCCTTGTTGCTTTCAATAATTATTCTGTCTTTAATTTTTGTCAATTTGATTACTATGTTTCTTGGCATGTTTCTCCTTGGGTTTATCCTGCCTGGGACTCTCTGCACTTCCTGGACTTGGGTGGCTATTTCCTTTCCCATGTTAGGGAAGTTTTCAACTATAATCTCTTCAAATATTTTCTGGGGTCCTTTCTCTCTCTCTTCTCCTTCTGGGACCCCTATAATGCAAATGTTGTTGTGTTTAATGTTGTCCCAGAGGTCTCTTGGGCTGTCTTCATTTCTTTTCATTCTTTTTTCTTTATTCTGTTCCGCAGCAGTGGATTCCACCATTCTGTCTTCCAGGTCACTTACCCGTTCTTCTGCCTCAGTTATTCTGCTATTGATTCCTTCTAGTGTATTTTTCATTTCAGTTATTGTATTGTTTATCTCTGTTTGTTTGTTCTTTAATTCTTCCAGGTGTTTGTTCTTTAATTCTTCTAGGTCTTTGTTAAACATTTCTTGCATCTTCTCGATCTTTGCCTCCATTCTTTTTCCGAGGTTCTGGATCATCTTCACTATCATTATTCTGAATTCTTTTCCTGGAAAGTTGCCTATCTCCACTTCATTTAGCTGTTCTTCTGGGGTTTTATCTTGTTCCTTCATCTGGTACATAGCCCTCTGCCTTTTCATCTTGTCTATCTTTCTGTGAATGTGGTTTTTGTTCCACAGGCTGCAGGATTGTAGTTCTTCTTTCTTCTGCTGTCTTCTCTCTGGTGATGAGGCTATCTAAGAGGCTTGTACAAGCTTTCTGATGGGTGGGGCTCAGTTCCCTCCCTGTTGGTTGTTTGGTCTGAGGCAACCCAACACTGGAGCCTACCTGGCTCTTTGGTGGGGCTAATGGCAGACTCTGGGAGGGCTCATGCCAAGGAGTACTTCCCAGAACTGCTGCTGCCAGTGTCCTTGCCCCGTGGTGAGCCACAGCCACCCCCCACCTGTACAGGAGACCCTCCAACACTAGCAGGTAGGTCTGGTTCAGTCTCCTGTGGGGTCACTGCTCCTTCCCCTGGGTCCCGATGCACACACTACTTTGTGTGTGCCCTCTAAGAGTGGAGTCTCTGTTTCCCCCAGTCCTGTCAAAGTCCTGCAATCAAATCCCACTAGCCTTCAAAGTTTGATTCTCTAGGAATTCCTCTGCCCATTGCCAGACCCCCAGGTTGGGAAGCCTGACGTGGGGCTCAGAACCTTCACTCAGGTGGGTGGACTTCTGTGGTATAAGTGTTCTCCAGTTTGTGAGTCACCCACCCAGCAGTTACGGGATTTGATTTTATTGTGATTGCACCTCTCCTACCATCTCACTGTGGCTTCTCCTTTGTCTTTGGATGTGGGGTATCTTTTTGTCGAGTTCCAGTGTCTTCCTGTCGATGACTGTTCAGCATTTAGTTGTGATTCCCGTGCTCTCGCAAGAGGGAGTGAGCACACGTCCTTCTACTCCGCCATCTTGAACTCGCAATACAAATTCTTAACAGAAGATTCCAGTCAAACAGGTTACATGGTGCTCAGAGGAATGAAAGGGGCATGATATTTGGCTGGGTTCCATTGGGAGGTGCTCAGCTTTGGTTTTGTGGGACTCCCTTTAAACCAGGTATGTTCTCAGCTGTAATCCGAAGGCTCACCCCTCAGAGTTAAAACCCAAAGTGCTGGGACAGACATTTTCCTCTTGACCAGAATCTCTCAAGGCAACCGGGACTCTGCCTGTTTAGTGTGGGGTCTCTGGGTGATCACTTTGGGTGTTGGAGATTGTTATATTTATAACTACTTCATTTTCCTCCTACTTTAATAAAATCTTGAGTAGCTTTGAGTTCAGGAAAGAAAACCATTGCATTGTTGCATAAAATCACAACAGTGTGGTGTCAGCCCTTTGCAGAGTATGAATCTGAGCGCCTGTTGAATTTTGCCTACATTACAAAGATTCCATGAAACAATATCATATATGCCTACAGTCTATTACATCCATCCACACATAATATACAGGCAATTTCCTTTGCTTAAAATCAGCCAGAACATCGACCTGAAGTTCAAATGGAGTGGCTTTTGATTACAAACAGCCCTCAGTTTCCTAATTGGTTGATCCATGTGTTCCAACCTTAACAATTCCAAGTCATATGGATCATATTTTGATTACACATAACCTTAGCACAGGAGGCACCATCGCAAGAAGGCCTGAGAAAGAAAGAGCTTATTTTATAACTATGAATGGCGACAGTGTTCTTTGGAACTTGGGGGTGGCTCCTGGAACTTAAACACATGGGGCTGCTTCAATGGCACATCCTCTGTGTTTTATTTCCAACGTAGCCAGTGGGCGACTTGCCCCACGTTTGGTGTGTGAGAGGCTCATGTTATACTCAGCCCAGAGGGGCCAGTGCTGGTGTGGCCCCACCTGCACCCACTATGAGCATATCCAGACTGGGGTGCTGGGTTTGCACCCCTTTTTCCAACTGTCAACTAAAACTGAGGTCATTTCTTTTGAACACAGTAATATAATTTTTCTCCAGTAGCTGAAGAGAAAAGCTTAAAGACAAAAGCACCTCTGATTCACCCACTCACCCACAACTGAAGAATTTAAACTCTAGAAAAAGGAAGAGATTTGAATAGAGCTATTGAGAAATCAGAATGTCAAGTTATTAGCCTTTAGTACTTGGGTTTACAAAACACGTGATCATTTTCTGAAAGCTGGATTTCCCACACAAAAGAATTTGCTCCTGAGCACACAGGACAACTTGAAGGACTGAGAAGAAAAGAAACAGAACTGAATCCTTTTGTCATGTGAAGACGTGCCAGGGCTGAGGGTCCAGAGCTCTCCCTGTCATCGTGGGAAAATGATGGGGTGTCCACGTAGCTCATGTTTATCTCTTTAAGTAGAAAAAAACATTTTTTTAACATTAATGAGTTTCAATGGCATTTAAAAAAATGTGCTTCCCTGCCTCTTCAAACAATACGGGAGACACCATTAAGAAAAATACACTATAATATCGAGATACCCTCAGGGGCTACTGCAGTGTGCAGGACCCTTTGTTACGGCACCTCCCAGAGTGGTGTTTTTGTGAATCTAATGCACTAACTTGAAAATTCAAGGCTGAATTGACAGTTGCCTGGAAAAACCAGATAACAAGCTGATTAAATCAGTGAACTTAAAATTATAGGTAATATTAAACTAGTACACTCAGCTCCAAGTACCTCTTCACAATTGATCTACACGTTAACACGCAGATATAGGTATATCTGTGTGAGTGAGGGTGTGTGTGTTCCCCTTATTTCCCAGAAGCTTTTTTTTGTATTCAAAATATTCACTACTTCCATATTCTAAATAGTCTCTTTTTCCTATATTCTAAATGGTTAGTGCTGCCTGAATGACCACCTGCTGAATGAAATACTGTCCTACCTTGGGAACGGGGGTAAATACACTAGTCAACAACAAAGACCACTTGACGTTCTCTTGTTCTACCCCTACATTTCTATTTCAGTTTATCTATTTATTCTCCGCCTCACTTCCAAACTGAACTGAGATGGTTCCACCTCCTCCGTGAGCCCATCCCCAAAATGTTTTAAAATACAATCCATGCAGAGAAAGACTGCAGCGTCACCACCACACCATTCATAAATGCAAATTCATTCATGATGAAGCTTTCGTTTGAAATCTCCCTTCACACACTGCACCCTGCACAGCTCCCAGCGCAACGCCGAGCCTCCAAGCTGCTTTTTGATCCTGATGCCATATCAGCATCTTCCACAATGTGGCCAAATCTCTATGCTCATCTGCATTCCCCTCTCCCCTTGCAGGTGGGCAGCATGCTGAAGACTCCCAAGTTACCTATTTGGCTGTGCAACATCAACGGAAATTACAGCGTCCTGTTTAGCACAGACAGGCAGCTGTTATCAGACTGGAAAGTGGAGCGCCTCTTTGATCTGTACTTCTACAGTGGCCAGCCCGCACAGAACAAGCCTGCGCACCTTACCGTAGGTGAGCATCCCAGATCCCAAGCGCCCTGACCTTTAATGCGCTCAGAGAGATGCGGCTACTGCCGGTTCACAGCTCATGCTAGCTCTACAGGAAGATGTAGAAGTGTGATCTCTGAGATGAAACCTAGGCATCAATCCCATGGGCCTAACCTAAGCATTGTAACGTGGAAATGCTAAACCTGCTTTAAATAAGGGCAGGGGGTCCGGAAGTAGCACAGAGGAACCAACAACTTTTAGGTAAGAGAAAAAACAAAAGGTTGAGAGTCAGATTTCCAAAACAGTCTTCCCTGGGGTCTTCTATCTGCGAGCACAAGGCATGTAATGCCCAAGGAAAGAACTAGAAAAACAAAGGGATAGGGGCAGGGGGGTTCCAACTGGTCTATTCTATCCCAAGAACAAACATCAGATGATCAATCATCCTGGGACATAGTAACGAAACTGAGAGGGCATTTGTGTTCAGATTAGTTCAAAAAGCATTTTTGAGGCCTACTAACAGCCAGCCAGTAGGAAAGCAACGATAACGAAGGCACAGTCCCAGCAAACCTTAGAGGTTCTGTTCCAAGGGCGACCACACAATCCACTTCAATTCCCACCATATTTTTTTAAACACGTGAGGAAAAAAGACTAACCTTAAGATGTCTTTAAACATTGGCCTTTTGGACAAGGGAAAAACCATGATGAGACTGGGAGGCTGTATCTGGTACCTCGGCACCATAGACGGAGCCTTGCTGATGTGATGTCTGACTCTTTGCGTTTAGTATCACAGGTCTGGTGTAAAGCAACTTGTCATTATTAGGACTAAATTTGGAAAAGTATCTTAGTGACTGCTTTACCTGTGTGACTCCTCATTCTTTTTCTCTACTTATGAGAAATATCTGTACAGATATATAGATATACATGAGCCCATTTCATTCAGTGGGACATTGACAATACATTCCTTAAAATATATTATTGTTTCTACGTTACTCTCTTCTTCGAGGAAAGCATCGTTTTTTGTTTTTGTTTTTATTAGCTCACATGCATGGCAAGCATTCTGTTCCGGGCGCTGTGTTGAAGACTTTACATACATTAGCCCGTTAAATTCTCCCAACAGTCGTCTGAGGTAGATACTGTGGTATTTATTTTACATAGAGGAAACTGAAGTGGCCAAAAAATGATTCCTAACTGAGTAAATGAGGCTGAGAGATGTTAAGTACCCTCTCAAATGTCATTTGAGACCAACCTGGGCCTGGAACTCAGTTCTTGACTACTCATGAGAATACTTTGCCCTTCACCCCCAAATGCAGAGGCACTCTTAGAAGCACTGAGAAGCGGTAAGCTCTCTCTTTTCTTGTTTTTCCCGACAACATCTGGTGACCTACACCCAGCTCTATGTGTCCCACCTGGTGCTGGACCATGCCATTACACGTCATCAATATTCCGTTTCCGAACTCTACAACAACCCAGGTTATCATGGTCATGTTTTGTATGGGGTGAGTCTAAATACCATCATCTACTAGAATCCCCCTCTGCTTACCCAGTTCTAGGAACACAGCTTCCTGAACCCAACTCCTGCCCACCCATCCTACATTCCTTCCTTCCTGGCTCCCTCCAAGATGGTATACATAGGCTGGGGTCTAAATGCTGGCTGTTTCCCCCCTCAGATACTCATTCCCATCACTGGGAAAGAGTCCGACATGAAGATGAACACAGGCCAGGAAGACGGTTTTCTCCAGTGGAGGCAACAATCAGAACCAAGTGGAGAGAGGCCACCATCAACTGGAATGGAACCGTTCCCCTTTACTAAAGAGAAAGCCAGGATGTGCGATGAAGTCTGAAGTGTCAGCACCGCTGGGATACAAAGCCTAATTGGGAGAGAGACCATTTCACATCTACATTCCTCATTCCGAAGCCCCACCAAACCCCACACCCCGTGAGCAGTCTGTTCTTTCTTTGGTCCTCTATGAACTGTCTACTTTCTATATCAGTGCTGTAGGAGACGTACAGGCCACTTACTGCAGCATCTGGAAGGTGTGTCCTCTACACTCACCTAGACTGGTGCCTTCATTTTTATTCAAAGAGAAACTGAAGTCTCTTTCCTTCACTTTCTCTCCAAATTCCTCTCTTCTCGGTGTGATTCTCCCTGGGGATTATGGAAGCAGGGAGCTAGCTTTCATTTGGGGATGAAGTTATCAGTAATACACCATCAGATTTTTAGTTATGGCAAGAACTCAAAGATTTCCTGGTATGAAGAGCATTCCCTTCCAAGGTTACATTTTGAGTGCCCACATTAGCAAGCTCTTGTCATTAAAACAGTAAATGGGCTTGAAGTGGGGTCTACTCCTGGTAGGCTGGCTATTGTAGCTGGCTGGGAGTTCAAGCCATCAAGGAGAGCACACAGAAGGAGAGATTCTTTCTATCAGTGCTATGTTTGCTTCGTTTCTTTCTAAGCTGGATATAAATACATAGACGGACAAACAGATAAACTGAGAAAGAAGTCTGATTCCTAGACAAAATAAAATTAGATACAAAAATAAAATGTCTTCTTATGTCACTGTTCAAGGGGGAAAACAATTCTTCTTAGAATATGATCTTTCCCTGTCCTGTCGAACGCTTACACTTTTTCTGTAGAAATACACAGAGCAAGACACATATTCTGTCTAAAAGAAGCACATGGGGACCATCTAGACCTTTTTCCTACCCACCCCACTAGTCCACCGACTCATAGAATTAGGGCTTTGCAGTCATAAGCCAAAGGTTCCTTTGCAAAGAACCACTTGTCTGCACCCGCTGTCCAAATTAATTTGTTAAGTGCATTTTCTTTTGGCTCAAAGAATAATGTTTCAGCTTGAGAAGCATATAGAAAATGAAACTTCAAGATGAATAATAAATTATGTCAAAAGAAAAAGGCAATATGGCTTGGATTGCTGATTACGGTATCCTTATCATTGATGCTTTCATTCGGGATTTTAAATACGTTGGACAAGTGAGTGGATCCCTACAGACCCTCAGCATACTTCTTAGTCTTAGCAATATTGTGCTTTTCCTGAGGTGCGAGCCTGTTTCTGTTTTACGGACACTGACTTATTTCTAACCAAATCTCCCTTTTGGTGTGGACTGCTGGAAAGCTTAGAGCCTAATGAGAACCACAGCAAGTGCATCGGTCAGAAACCTCCCAGCCACAAGTAAGAGATCTCACTAAAATTGTCTCACACAGCAAGGACATTCCCTTCTAACAAAATGGTCCAGATAGGGGCCCGTGACTCTCTTAGATCAACCACGGTTCATCCTCCAGGACTGAGCACAGGATACGCGATATCAGAACATAATCAGGGCTCTGTAGGAGGAAGAAGGGCAGGACAACCTGTTGTGCAGACAACCAGCAGTGTTGCCTTGCAGTATATTAGTCCTTACAAAAGGCATTTTTTAATTGACCTCATTTCTGAATCTATTTTCTATCCTACCCTATTTTTCTTTTGAATTCTTAATTGATTTATCATTTATGTTACTTCGCTGTATTTTATGTGCTGTTATACTATCTTCAATTATTCCTGGAACAAATGTATTAATAAGTAAAATAATAGAGGAAAGATTAAGAACATGTTTTATATACAGTTGTATAATAATTTTGACATAGAAAGGGATTAATCACTTTGTATGTCAATATCCAGTGAAAATGAGTGTTTATTTCATCTTAGGAACATGGCACCCAATAATGTTTGATTCTGTTTGTAACGTGGAAACATGTTATTGAAAAGTAGCTAGAAATTTCCTAGGACTGGCAGTTCACCTTTGAACTTGCTGTGTTTTGAGATAAATGACTTTAATTGTCCTGTCACCTTCTAAAACATAAAGCAGGAAAAAGCTATTTGCGTGAAGATAGAGATAATAATTTTTCTGAACAGTTACCTAAACTGAATGTGTTTTTAGTGAGACATGCCCCTGAGGAGACGGCAAATACTTTTGGTATGTCCCTCAAAATCATTGTCTGTTCTTAGCGAAGACGCATGTATCATTTTTGTCAAGGGTATGCTCACCAATGTCACAAGACCAGGCGGGACCAGGCCAGGGGGCAGGCGGGCCTGAGTTTCCCTGGCCAGGTTTGGCATCTGCAGGTTATGTTCAACCTTCCATCACACCTGGACCTGATTTTATTTACAAGTTCGTAAAACAAACTATGGATATACACTGTGGACTGTTGTAATTGCCTCGTCAGGGCCTCAGAGACACAGCAGTTCACTCATTCATTCAGGGAGCTTTTTATTTATTTATTTATTTTTTGCAGTACGCGGGCCTCTCACTGTCGCGGAGCACGACGCGCAGGCTCAGCGGCCATGGCTCACGAGCCCAGCCGCTCCGCGGCATGTGGGATCTTCCCGGACTGGGTCACAAACCCGCGTCCCCTGCATCGGCAGGCGGACTCCCAACCACTGCGCCACCAGGGAAGCCCACAGGGAGCTTTTTAAACATCACCTATGTGCAGGCACTTGGCTGCGTGCTGGAGATACAGTGAGCAAACTCAGCCGTGGGCCCTCTTCCCTCTGGAGCTCTTTTGAAGCAAAGGCTTTCATCAAGAGACCACTTTAGTGAATACAAACTTGGAAACTGAGATAAGTGTTCAGAGGGAAGGTATTTCTGATGTGTAATAGCTTATAATAAAGGCTGGAAGTTCAGGAAAAGGCACCTCTGAGGAACAGAGGGCTACGCTGAGGTAGGAAGGCTGAGTGGAGATAAGCATGGGAGGGGCAGAGCGACGAGCAGGTGCCAGTCCCTGCAGGGGATACGCTTGAGGAACAGAGAAGCAGCGGGTCTGCCATGCAGAGCATGGCGTGGAGCGTGGCTGAGAAGCAGCTGGAGGGGCAGGGAAGGACCCACCACAAGGCACTGTAGACTAGGAGGCATGGGTTTGGAAGGTTTGCAGTGGCCTGAGAAGATGTGCATTTTGAGAAAATGCCTCAGTGTGGAGAATGGATTAGAGAGCCCACAGTGGACACAGAGACAAGTTAGAAGGCTACAGCAGGGGTCTAGACAAGAAATGACCAGAGCAGAGTGGTGGCAATAAAGGTAGGCCAAAGTGAGCCACTCAGGAGAAACTACGTGGTGGGTAAAGCAGATAAGGCCAAGAGATCGATTGCTGGAGCGGGAGCGGGGGATGATGAGGGTGAAGCAGGTATCAGGAATAGCTTCTAAGCTTCTGGTTTGAAAGTTGGATGGAAGTTTGTGTCTTCATTGAATTTAAAAACACTAAAAGAATAGCCGTTTTGGAGGGGAGGAAATCCCAAGTTCAGTCTTGGATGTGAAACATCCACATGCAGAGGCAGAACAGTGGGTTAGAAATAACGATCTGGACCTCAGAGGAGAGGTTTGAACAACATAAATACATTTGGGAGGTACCAGTGGTGAGGAACATGGTGGTCGGGAATAAATTTGCCTGAGGAGAATATGATGTAAGAAGAGAACTGGGCCTGAATCTGAGCCCCGAGGAGTTCCATTGTTAGTGGTCAGGCAAGTTCTGGTGAGCCTGGAAAAGAGACAGAGAAGGAGCAGACAGAGATATAGGAGGTGGCCCTCAGACGACATCTGAATAAAAGGTATTTTCAGTTAGTGACTCTTTATGTCAAAACTCAACCACAGAGAATGGACTTCGAATAAATACAGCCTGTCAGTTTCAGGATAGCCGGAAATTAATTCTGTTGAATGTATTCATATCCCCTCTCTTTCCAAGAAGGACCTGGGGTGACTGATAACTGGTAAACTTTCTGGAGAACTTGGTGTGTCTTTTGTTTTTTTTTCCTCCAGTTATTAAACCCAATTTTTAAAACTTCTCACTGCTGTCCACAAGGTGGTGCTATGAGAGTGACTTTTTCAGTCTCATCAAAAATAATTAAATGTGGTCAATTCAACCACACACACAAAAATAAGCAAATAATTATAAAATTGATGCGACGGATATTTAATTTTTGTGATACTTAGAACTGGTGTCACTAAGCATGGCGGGTAGTACTGCTCTCCTTGGAGTCTTTCTCTTCAGCTCCAATGGCGGTGAGGGGGGAGGGGTGTGGAGGGGGCGCAGCAAGAACTATAAATGTTAGCTCTAAAATACTTCCATCTGCATTGCCGCCTTCCTGGTGCAGACACCACTGGACTATTAAAATAGCTGCCCGGGGCTTCCATGGTGGCGCAGTGGTTGAGAGTCCGCCTGCCAAATGCAGGGAACACGGGTTCGTGCCCCGGTCCGGGAAGATCCCACATGCCACGGAGCGGCTGCGCCCGTGAGCCATGGCCGCTGAGCCTGCGCGTCCGGAGCCTGTGCTCCGCAACGGGAGAGGCCACAACAGTGAGAGGCCCGCATACCGAAGAAAAAAAAAAAATAGCTGCCCAGGTACTCCTCTTCCTTTCTCTCTTGTCCTCTTCTGTTTTCAACACAACAGTTATCTTTTAAAACTTTGAATCTGATCATATTATGTAGTAGAGTCATGTTTATGGACTTTGGACAAAATGCCGACATCTTAACATGATCTCCAAGAGCCTGTGGGATTTAACTTCTGATTCATCTCATGCCCCTCTCTTGCTAATCACCATGCTCCACCCAAGCCAAACTCACCCCCACCTCAGGAGCTTGGCACACATCCCCCTCCCTCTGCCAACAAGGATGCTCAGCCCTATCTCACTCTTCAGATCTCTGCTTAAATACCACTTCCTCAGATGGACCTTCTCCGACACTATCCCCCATCTAATAGCTCTCCCTGGTTTGTCTCTCTCAGCACCTTGTTCTCCTTTATACACTCACTGTGGTGGTTAATAATTACATACTTATTTGTATGCTTATGTGTTGAATGCCTAACTACCCACTAGCCCGGTGGTTCTCAAACTTTTTGGTCTCAGGACCCCTTTATGCTCTGAAAATTATCAATGACCCCGAAAACCTTTTGTTTATCAGGGTTATTCTGTTAATATTTATCCTGTTAGAAATTAAAGCTGAAAATTTGTTTAAATATTTATTCATTCATTTAAAATAACAATAATAAACCTATTACATGTTAGCCTATCTTATGAAAAACAACTATATTTTCCAAAGGAAGCAGTGGCATTACTTTACATTTCCGTAAGTCTCTTTCATGGCCAGCTTAACATGAGATGGCTATATATTCTCATATCTGCCTCTTATTTCAATCTGTTGTGATACACTTTTAGGCTGAAATACATGAAGAAAATCTGGCCTCACATAGATATTTAGCTGGAAAACAAAGGAGAAATGAAATAGCTTTGTGGCTATTCTTCTTTGATACTACACCAGAACTCTACAAGTAGTCATTTCTGAAAGGTTAATTGCAATGCAGAAAGTGAAACCGTTATCAACGAGCTTTTCAAACTCTGTTATATTAAAATTCATTGGTGTACCTTGCACTTTCAATGCATCTTTCCCATGCACTAGTCATTTGGAAAATATTGCTTTGTTGAATTATGTAGATCATTAAATGTTGTCGTATTTTATAATGCCATAGCAAAAACTCGTATGAGTTACTAATGAACTATTGCTACATGAAACAACATGGATGGAGCTCATAAACATAATGTTGAAGGAAAGAAGCCAGACAGGAAATGCTACGTGCTACACAGCTCCATTTATATATAGTTCAAAAATAGACAGAACTGGGGCTTCCCTGGTGGCACAGTGGTTGAGAGTCTGCCTGCCAGTGCAGGGGACACGGGTTCAGGCCCTGGTCCGGGAAGATCCCACATGCTATGGAGCAACTAAGCTTCGTCACAACCACTGAGCCTGTGCTCTAGAGCCCGCGAACCAAACGTACTGCCGCCTGCACGCCTGGAGCCCGTGCTCCGCAGCAGGAGAGGCCACCGCAATGAGAGGCCCACGCACAGAAGCCAAGAGTGGCCCCCGCTCGCCGCAGCTGGAGAAGGCCTGTGCACAGCAACGAAGACCCAACACAGCCAAAGATGAAACAAATAAAAAATTAATTAATTAATTAAAAAAATAAATAGGCAGATCTGCAGTGATAAAGGTCAGGAGAGCGATAAGCTGTGGAAGTCGTGACTAGCGGGGGTACAAGAGCGTTGTGGGGTGCTAGTAATGTTACATTTCCAAGTCTGAGCACTGACGACACAGTTGTGTTCACTTGCGAAAATTAATCAGAATTCTACATTTAAATGTATGCTCTTTTCTATATGCATATTATAATTAATTTAAATGTATGCTCTTTTCTATATGCATATTATAATTAATTTAAATGTATGCTCTTTTCTATATGCATATTATAATTAATTTAAATGTATGCTCTTTTCTATATGCATATTATAATTAATAAAAAGATTTTTCTGAACTAGGACGTTTGAGGATAGACATATAGATCAATGGAAGGGAATTATGAGTCCAGAAATAAACCCTACATTTCACAGGCCGTTGATTTTTTGACCCAGAGGACAAAACAATTAAATGGGAGAAAGAATAGTCTTTTCAATAAATGGTGGTGGGGTAACTAGATATTCACACGCAACAGATGAAGTTGGACCCTTATCTCACACAACACACAAAATTTAACTCAAAGTGGGTCATAGATTTAAATGTAAAAGTTGAAACTATAGGAGTCTTAGAAGAAAACATAGGAATAAATCTGAGATTTTGTATTAGGCAAAGGTATCTTAGATACAATACCAAAAGCACGAGCAGTAGGAGAAAAGATTGATAAGCTGAACGTCTCAAAATTAGAGACACTTGTTCTTCAAAGAACACCATCAAGAAAAGACAACCACAGACTGGGAGAAAATATTTGAGAATCATGCATCTGATAAGAGACTTGTACCCAGAACATGTAAAGAACGTGTATAACTCAATAATAATTCAGTTTTAAACGTGCAAGTGATTTGAATAGAGATTTCTCCAAAGAAGATCTACAAATGGCTAAATAAACACACAAAAAGATCTTCGACATCATTATCCATTAGGGAAATGCAAATTGACACCCTAAGAAATATTACTTCACACCCACTAGGATGGCTGTAATCAAAAAGACAAGTGTTGGTAAGGATGCTGATTGCTTCATTTGCTGGTGGAAATGTAGAATGGTACAGCCACTTTGGAAACCAGTTTGGTACTTCCTCAAAATGTTAAGCGTGAAGTTACCACATTAGCCAGCACTTCACTCCTAGATATGTACCCCAGAAAACAAAAGCCTATGTCCACACAAAAACTTTCATGCAAATGTTTATATCAGCATTATATTATAAATGACTATTTATAATAGTCAAAAAGTAGAAACAACCCAAAGGTCCATCAACTGATCAATAAACAACATATTGTATATCCATACCATGGAATATTATTCAGCCATAAGAAGGAATGGCCTACATAGATGACCACATCACAGTTGACTATAACATAGATGAACTTCAAAAAATTCTGCGAAGTGAAAGAAGTTAGTCACAAAAGACCACATGCTATATGATTCCATTTATATAAAATGACCAGAAAAGACAAATCTATAGAGGCAGAAAGTAGATTAGTGCTTGCCTCGGGCTGGGAGGAGAGGGTAGGCAGGGAGGATCGGTGGAGAGTGACTGCTAAAGGGTACAAGGTTTCTTTTCTGGATGATGAAAATGTTCTAAAATTACATCATAGAATTGAATACACACTCTGTACATACACTAAAGAACATGTAAACAGATGAACTTTATGGAACGTAAATTATATCTCAATAAAGCTGTTTGTAAAAAATTGCTATTTATAAGGGGTACTAACACCATTTGTTTGAAAGGGGCCATAGTAAAATAATAAGGATCTGATAGATTTGCAAAGACAAGAAGTCTTTGCCTCTGACAAACGTGTCTTGAGAGGCATGACTGTTTATGGTGGGGGGAGAGCCATGGCCGCTAAGCCTGCGCGTCCAGAGCCTGTGCTCCGCAACGGGAGAGGCCACAACAGTGAGAGGCCCACGTACCGCAAAAAAAAAAAAAAAAAAAAAAAAAAGAAGCTGGTACTTTGGCCTATTTCACACACTGAAATCAGACCCTCCCCTACTTAAGCCCCTTCACCTCTAATTAGCTTTTGTTTTGCATGAGATTGTAACCCCACGAGGAGGGGGGCAGCAATGCACATGGCCCCTTCCTCTCCCAGAAGCCCCAGCTTCCCTGCACGCTTTCCCCTTTCTCCCCTGGGTGCCTGAATGGCTGACCACCATCCACGAGAGATGTGCTGCGGGGAACACACAGGTTACCCCTCGGCAGCAGCCCAAGAAGCCACAACGTGCAAGAATTAATCAGACTTGACCAGGCAGAAAGACAGGGCAGCCCTGACGGGCAGAGCCAAAGTAGAAGATGAGCAACCTGCTTGATGGCTACTTAAAAGTAAGACAGATTCACTAACTGAGCAATTTAAAGCCACCGGGGAGGAAAGAGCTGTGCAAATGAGCTGGCTAAGTGAGCTCAACTGTCACCATAGCAAGTAAAATAGCCCCTGGCTGATGGGCAGTTCACAGGACAGTCTTACAGCACAATCAGTACCAGGTCTCGGGGGAGGTGAGGGCAAGCGTGCCCACTATGAGTCCTTTCCGAACGTTGAGTCCAGCTCCGAGTAACATCAGATACACTCCAGAGCCTGAATCTCCAGGGTAATCAAACGGCAGAAAGTTGTTCCATGCACAGAGCTGTAATCACTGCTTAAAGCCGTTTGTAGCTGCCCCGGCTATTAGCGTGTAAAATGAAAAACCAATTTGGAGTCTTTTCCATAGAATGAGATTTCCCATTTCAAAAAAGGAACAGTACACCATAGAAAATACTTTGCTCCTTGGAATGATCTAGGTCACTTTGCCCTGCATACTCAGGTTTCAGCTGCTAGCGTAATGGAAAGGATGAAATCATCGTGCAAGAATTTAAGAGATCCAGCTATGTAAGGTGTGACGGATCTCCTTGCTCTGCCCCTCAAAGTGCTACCCCTTCCCGGGAACAACCGAAGAAATGTGTGTGAACAGCTGCCATCCCAACATACAGGCCATACCCAGGCTGGGTTTTTTCCTACTTTCTTCCCATATACATATATACACACACACTTTTTCAGATTCTTTTCCATTATAGGTTATTATAAGACGTTGAATACAGTCCCTGTGCTATACCGTAGGTCCTTGTTGTTTATCTATTTTATACATAATAGTGTGTGTATGTTAATCCCAAATTCCTAATTTACCTCTCCCACCCCCTGCTAACGCTCTGGTAACCATAAATTTGTTTTCCATTTCTGTATCAATAAGTCGTAAAGCCATCTAGTCCCTTCTATTCTTCTCAGTACCTCCTTCTCACCCATTGCCTTATAAGTCATTTATTGATCTGAGAGATACATTTTTTTTTTTTTTTTTTTTTTTTTTTTTTTTGCGGTACGCAGGCCTGTCACTGTTGTGGCCTCTCCCGTTGCGGAGCACAGGCTCCGCACGCGCAGGCTCAGCGGCCATGGCTCACGGGTCCAGCCGCTCCGCGGCATGTGGGATCTTCCCGGACCGGGGCATGAACCCATGTCCCCTGCATCGGCAGGCAGACTCTCAACCACTGCACCACCAGGGAAGCCCTGAGAGATACACTTAATCAGTCATTTGATGTTGATTAAAAGGTATCTTTTGGTGATCTAATCAAGACAGGTGCCTTTACTGATGAAAAGAATAGGGAGTGAAGCAGGGCTGATGCTGATGTGTGTGAGAGAAAGAGAAAGGAAGGAAGGAAGGAAGGAAGGGTGGGAGGAAGGGAGGGAGGGAGGGAGGGAGGGAGGAGGGAGGGAGGGAAGGTGGGAGAGAGGGAGGGAGGGAGGCAGGGAAGGTGGGAGAGAGAGAGGGAGGGAGGGAGGGAGGGAGGGAGGGAGGGAAGGAGGGAAAGTTGGAGAGAGGGAGGGAGGGAGGGAGGGAAGGTGGGAGAGAGGGAGGGAGGGAGGGAAGGAGGGAAGGTGGGAGAGAGGGAGGGAGGGAGGGAAGGTGGGAGAGAGGGAGGGAGGGAGGGAGGGAAGGAGGGAAGGTGGGAGAGAGGGAGGAAGAACCTCCAGAGGTCTCAAGACAGACTGGTATGGGACAAGCTGCCCAGAGAGCTAAACTGAGAAGAAAAAGAACAGTACAGCCCAGTAATTGTGCACATGTTTTATGGAAAAGACATAACAGATACCTGTTTAGTCAGAAAAGCTGACTTCTTGTAATTAGGCTGCCTTGATATTTTGCACCAGAAGAAAATAGCATTCCCTTCTTGAGCTCCAATTTTCTCATTTTTAAATAACTACAACCCACAATCTGTTTCCAAAATTATTAGGATGACAGCAGTTACATTAACTACTTTAGGCTCCTTCAGACAATAGTGAAACAATCATCAAGGAAAGAAAAAAAATGCTTCACGCTTTAGTGGAACTTTAATAGTGAAGAACTTCACTTACGTTTTTAAACACAAGGTGTCCGTGTACTTTAAAGACATGGTATTGAAGGCAATAGATAATGTTTCCTAACACTGACTTAGGTCCACATTCTGCCAATTCCTATTACCAAAGTTTAAAAGTGACCATTTCATTCATGCAAATGCCTTGACATAAATTGGATGTTTTTAGAGCAACAGTGAACATGCCGAGCTGCCTATGAAATGACAGTAGCATTGTGGTATCAGGCAAATAATGACCCAAAATTAAGTTTGTTATTAAGTTACAACAAGGGTCACCTTGTGTGTGTAATTTACAACTCTAGGAAACAGCTTTTCCCTTAAACTCCACAGAATGGAATTTAACGCAAGACGGCAGGAAGGTTGAGAGGTGTAAAGCGGCCACTGTCCACATGGACTGGGTCTTTCCGCCAACACTCTTGCACCTGAACATTCTGTCAGCCCATACATCTCGCCTCCACCCGAGTCTCACACCATGGGAACCTCTCCCTTCCTTCCAGCATCCAGGAACAAGGAAGCACCCGCTGCAACCTTCCAATTAGGTCAAATCCCAAGAGCCCTCTGCTACAACAGAGGAGGTTCACACTTAATCAGAAGTCTCACACTCCCACCGGCTACCATCCATGCTTCTTTAATCTCTGCTTTAAATCCCTACTTGAAGATAGCTTCAGAATCTAGTATTGTATTGGAAATGCTGTTTACATAGCAAGAGAGAGAATCACAAAGAAAGCACATGACCAATTTCCAGCCTAATTCACCTGTCACTATATTTTTAGCTCGTAATCAAAAGGATATGAAATAGATGGCATTTAAATTGTGTTAGGTTTGCAATATGCTTTCCCGTGTATCAGATGCTATTGTAAGCTTCACAACGACCTTGAAGTTGGACTTAGTAACCTGTTTTCCAGGCGAGGAAGTAGATTCAGAGAAGGTAAGCACGCTGCCCAATGTGTTATATCTAGTGAACCGCAAGGCCAGGACCAGTAGCTGCTGGTTTCCTCCAGGACTCCTTCCCCCACCCCTCCCTCTGCTCGCAAGGCTCACTGGGTAAGCGGGGGGCACAGGGGAGGGGGGCCAGCCCATCTTTTCCCAGGGCCCTTGGACCAGGGTCCCTGGTACTGCTCTCAAGTCACTGAGTCTGAGTCTTGAGGGTTGATAGAAAGGGAGACATCAAAGCTGAATGCTGTTCTGCCATCTCCCTGACTTCACACAGTGCCCTTCAAGAGTCCACAGCAGGTTAACCAACGTTTGGAATCTTTCTGAAAGGTGCCAAGACTCCTGTTTCCTCCAGCAAAAAGTGAATTCTGCCCCAGCATGCCGTTGGTCCTTGTTGCCAGCACTGATTCATTCATTCATTGTCTGCCTCTCCTTGCTAGGATGTTAGCTCCATGAGGACAGGAATTTTGTCTGTTTTGTCCCCTGATAAATCTCAGCACTTAAAAACAGTGCCTGGCACACCATGAGCTCTGAATAAAAATATGTTGAATCAATACACAGATCCTATAAGGTTTTCCTATTTTAACTAAATCACATCTTACCACAATGTATGTTTAAGGCCATGGGCAAAATCCCCAGAAAACAAGGGAAACGTGGTGGAGGGAGCTGCCCCAGAAGGGGGTGCTCTCTGCACTAGGGGTCCTACTAAGTTATGGGCAGGGGGAGGTGCTTCGAGTGATGGGCACAGTTTTTTAAACCTGATAATTAAACAAAATAATCAACCTCCTCTAAGATATTTGATAAGTACAAAAAAGCAACTGGATACCAGAAGCCTTATTTCAATGTTAAAAGAATATATTGTTTGGTATGATCTCAGTTTTTAAGTATATAATGTGGTGTACTTTAGTTACTTATGCACTTACTTAGAAAATGCTTCTAAGCAGTTCTCTGTAGGCAAAGATGAAAGATGCACTCAGAGCAGATCTCTGTCCTGCCCAGTCACGTGAGGCAGCGGTGTCCTGCAGCTGGCTGGACTCCCAGGGCAGAGTCCCAGGCTGGACTGCCAACGGTGTGCATCAATACCCAACTCCAAGTCCTGTGGCATCACCTGGATAGGTTGAAATTGGTAGGGATATTTCCGTCACAAAAATTGGCAAACGAAAACTCAGGGCTTTTTATCTTTTCAGAGGTTTGCCGGTTAAACACTGACCAATATACGATTGCTTGAGGAGTCCTGTTAATTATACAGGTGTAGGTGGTGGCCACCCATGACCCTGGAGAGAAGGGTGTGATTGGTCTCTACCTTCCATGGAGCTTAGCAAAAGCTCCCCTCCCCCTAGTAGGGAGGACTGGAGAATTGTGGGGATGGGTAGATCTATGAGCACACAGTGCCCAGGCTCCTTCTGGATAAGAAGGTACTGTAATGCCCCACCCCTGCTTACTGAAATTCAAGTTAGGGAAACTTGTTAGGAGACTCATGGTGTGATCCTAAGCAAAGGGCAATGATTCAATGATACAAAACTACCCTGAGGGAAAGGGGGTAGTTCTTTTTAATTTTTATTGAAATATAGTTGATTTACAATGTTGTATTCATTTCAGGTATACGGCAAAGTGATTCAGTCATATATATGTATATACATATGTCAATATATATACTTTTTTAGATTCTTTTCTATTATAAATTACAAGATATTGAGTAAAATTCCCTGTGCTACACAGTAGGTCTTTGATATTTATCTATTTTACATATAGTAGTGTATATATTTTAATCCCAAACTCCTAATTTATCCCTCCCCCCCTACCCTTCCCCTTTGGTAACCATGTTTGCTTTCTATGTCTGTGGGTCTGTTTCTGTTTTGTCAATAAGCTCATTTGTATCAATATTGTGGATCCCACGTATAAGCGATATTATATGATACTTGTCTTTGTCTGACTTCACTTAGTATGATAACCTCTAGGTTCATTCATGTTGCTACAAATGGCATTATTTCATTCTTTTCTATGGCTGAGTATTCCATTGTGTATATGTACCATAACTTCTTCATCCATTCCTCTGTCGATGGACACTTAGGGTGCTTCCATGTCTCGGCTCCTGTAAATAGTGCTGCTGTGAATACTGGGGGGAGTTTACAGTTGGCCCAGACTCAACACAAAGGCCTTGGGATGGGCTGCTTCCCAGCTGTGCCATTCCTCAGCTGTTTCATGCTTTGGGACTCCATGACTCTGACCTTGAAGCTAACATGTGAAGTACCTCTGTAATGCTTCAGAGAGTACCAAGGTCATCTGTCCAATAGCACAGAATCGGTCTTCAAGAGCAATTCTATGATGCAGTGAGTGGGAGAGGAATGGTCACGTTTTCTGGGGGTACTTACACCTGGCATCTGGAAAGAGGACTAAGCTACTCTATCACAAGTAAGCTCCTGGAGTTTTTCAACAAATAAGCATGGGGAGTGGGGCATCCTATAGAACAGAATTCCAGGGAGGGATTCTGGGCTTCTTGTTAACAAGGTAGCATGGAGGCTCAAGCAATCACGTGATGAGATGAGAACATTTTATATGTACATATACAAGAAAATATATCCAGATAGTAAGAATGATTATCAGGAGATGATGGAATTGTGGATGATTCTCTTTACACTTTATTTTTTACGATTCTATAAGAAAAGTAAATCATAAGCCCATGCGTTTTGCTGTTGTATCAAAAACATTCAAGTTCCTCCCAATGGCAGGAAGATGCCTCCGCAACCAGAGGGTCGCCCCTGTAGGGCTGATAAGGGAACCACCTGGATGGTACCCTCCAGTTCAGACCTTTCCAGGATCTGCCCCACTCCAGGCACAGGGGAGAATGGCAGTGTGGGGGCCCTGCTGGGGCCGACTGGGGGGTTCGCGAAGGTGATGGGCTGTCACCAGCCTCATCAGGACAGGGAAGAGAAGCACAATCACAGTCAAGACCCAGAGGCTCCTGGATGCAGACGACACCATGAAGATCACCTACCACAGCTGCTCCCTGGCATTGTATTCGGTGAGAGGGACTGTGGCTGACCTTTGATCTTTTTTCTCAAATTTCTTTAATGTCATATTCTCACAATTAAACAAATAAAAGGCAAAAACAAGACTGGTCAACGGGTGAAACTTTATAAGATTTCCTCTGGGTTTTATGTAAAGTAGGAACTCTAAGGACCTACTGTGTGTTTGTGTGTGTGTGTGTGTATATATATACATATATAGAGACATATGACTGAATCACTTTGCTGTACACCTGAAACTAACACAACATTGTAAATCAACAATACTTCGATAAAAAATAAAAATTAAAGCTACTTTTTTTAAAAGTAGGGACTCCACAGTCGAGATGAGACTCTAGTGCCTTGCTGAGTCTCTGTGGGAGATTTTTTTGTGGGTATGGGGTTGGGGAGAGGGACTTTCATCCTAACATTAGTTTGACTCTGGAGAAATCTGTCTCCACTCCTGAAGGCCGTGAGGGACGCTGATGCTGGCAGCTCCACCTCCCTGCCTTCCCCCCTCCCCGACCCCATGCCAATGACAGCTCCTCTGTGAGAGACAGAGGCCAGGGTAGGAACCACTCAACCGTAGTCTTTAATAACTCTGTCTCCCCATGCTAACATGGGATCAATGAGATCTAAATTGAAATGTGTGGTTGAATGACTTTCTGAAAATGTCCTGTGCCTCTGAGTCTTTGCAGAAGTTACGCTCTCTTTCAGGGCAAGTTGGGGTGGGTACTCATGTGGATGGCTGCTGTTCACCTTACCCCTTTCACAGAGATAGCACAGAGGAGAATGGCTTCATGCTGCTGATGGGATGGGAAATGGGATTTGAGGAAACAGGGTGTTCTCCAGCAAGCAGAGTCTGAGAGGTGAAGGCTTCCGTGCTTCTCCTTTATTTAGGGATGGAAATTCCACGAAGCAGGAGCGAGGGACACGGGGAGGGAGACAGGGAAGGAGGAGTACCACGTGAGGGTGAGATGCATGGAGGGCACTAGAAGCTTGACCTCCTGCCACTCCTCTGAGAAGGCTTTTTTTTTTTTTTGCCACGACCTGCAGCATGTGGGATCTTAGTTCCGCGACCAGGGATCGAATCTGTGACCCCTGCATTGGAAGCGCAGAGTCTTAACCACTGGACCGCCCGGGAAATCCTGAGAAGCCATTTAAAATGTGCCTCAGGACTGTCCAGCTGGGTGAGAAAGGGGAAAAAAATGTATCTAGCAGCCCTCCTCTCAGGTTGAAGGTTTATTCCGGGGGGTGTTTTCTGCCCTGCATTTCCGGTTGTGTATGTATGGGGGTTTCATAACTTCC
The DNA here is from genome assembly GCF_963924675.1 of Phocoena phocoena. Classification (NCBI taxonomy): domain Eukaryota; kingdom Metazoa; phylum Chordata; class Mammalia; order Artiodactyla; family Phocoenidae; genus Phocoena; species Phocoena phocoena. The sequence goes on along the minus strand of NC_089222.1, from coordinate 32,305,919 downwards.
CATGCATCGGTGTCAACAGGGAGGCCCCAGAACAGAAGGCAGGAAGTCTGAGGGGCAAGCGTGAAGCTGGGGGTGGGACAGGCATAGCTGGTCACCACTGCAGCCCCTGGACCTGGAGACATGGGTTGGTCATCAGCTGGCTTAACCCCTACACATGCTCAAATATCAGATCGGATGCTTCTCCTCCAGGAAACCTTCCCCGACAGGCCACTCCTCCATGGTTCCACTAAATTGATTCATTAATCCAATGTTCACTGACAAATGATTCCAGCCAGAAAACTGTTAAAGGCTTTAGACTCTATAAAATAAATTACTATTTAGCAAACTAAAAGTTCAAACACTCCACCTGCTGTTTGAACTTAACATGCCCAAGATAGACTCTCCGGTGGTTTTTAAATTCTTGTTCACTGTGGCAGAAATTGACAGTTATCCCCAAATATTCATTACCCTCCTTCTACAGTAATACAGTTACACTAATAGTTTTTATCTAGGCAGATGGCCTCCCAGAATACATTTCCCAGGCTCCCTTGCAGCGAGATGCAGCCACGTAACTCAGTTCCAGCCAATGGTATGTGAGCGGAAGTCAGGAATGCAAATACCAAGTTGGGTCCTTAAAGGGAAAGAGTGAGGGCTTCGTCATTCCCTTCACCCTTCCCACTTGTTTGAATGTGGGTGGACACTGTGGAGATGGTCCATCTAGGCCCACATGGATGACAGCAGCACCTTCAGGACAGTGAATCAGAAAGATAGGAAACTGGGACCCTTCACCCTAGAGCTGCTACCCCCGCCCTGGACCCTCATATCCAGACTGTTTGGTGAGAAAAAAGTACACGTCACGCATTCATTGCCTAAAAGAAAAAACTGTATTGACTGTCTTACTAGGACTTACTTAGGACTTCCTAAGTTCTGGGAACTCAGAGTAGGACTGTGGAGATCAAAGATGTCATTCTTACCTAAAAGAAGCTGTTGGCCTAGTGACAAGGGAGACTATAAAAAATATCACACACACACACACACAAGTGTGACAAGGGCTATGACAATTAAGTACAGGTGCTGGGAGAGTGCATGTGAGAGGGCTTCCTGAAGGAGGTGACGTCCATATGATTTCTAAACAAGGAAAGGAATCCATGAGGAAGAAAAACAAAAAGAACAGCATAAACAAAGACAGTGAGGCGGGAGAGCATGGTGCCTTCAGGTTAGAAGGCGGTGGAGCCCAGCAGTGACAGGAATGGGCTCGGTGGTCAAACTGCTCAGATTCAAATCCTGCTTTAGCACTTATTAACTACTGGAGCTCAGGTGAGTCACTTAACCTCTGTGTGCCTACCTCGTAGAGTTGCCATCAGGACTACATGAGCTAACCCATGTAAAAATCCTTAGCACAGTGTTTGACTTGTGGTACAGAACAGGCTCGGTAAATATTAGATTAAAAAAAAGAAAAAAGTAGGTCGGACTGGCACCCAGAGAGCAGAGTGAAGAGTTATCAGAGAAGAGGCTAAAGGGATAGCCCGTGACCAGATCATCAAAGAGTGTGGGTATCATCCGGAAGCCTTAAGGGATTTTAAACAGGAAGTTCACGTGGTCAGAAAGATTTCTGCCTTCCAAGAGCTCAGTTTGACGGCAGAAGGGCACAGAGGTCACCAGGGGTCAGTCCTCCTTTCTAAATGAATCTTGGCTTTGCATAAAGAAAAGCATTTACTCCACACATCGCACCCCCTAGGCAAATATTTTTTGTGAACTGTAGACTGAGAAAATGGGTGGACCAAATACAGATGACCACCCTGGTAATGACAATTCAGCACGCCTTCTGGCGGAGCCTCGCTGCCTTGTCCCTGTCTCAGAGGAAGACTTTTATTGCTTTTTACCACTATTATTTGATAACAAACTAAATTTCCACTTCCTGTCTTGCTAAGAAAAATTTCCATGGTCAGATGACCAAGAATATCATTTTCCACCTGAATGGGGTTGTCATTACAGGGGTCTCCCTTGCAATCAGGGATAAATTCACTGAAGCTTTTCTCTAGGTGGAACCTGACTTACTTTCTTAGTCTGATTCTTCCATGCAAGCATATCCAAAAAATCCTCCGAAGTTGGCCCGGCTGTTTACATCCCTCAGACGACCTATTCGCGCTCTGAACAGCTCTCTGGGAGCAGTGCGCTCTGGTGGCGGCTTTCTCTGAAATTTCTCCACCTGGTGTTGGATGGCCCATCTCCTGTCATGTAATGAATTTCCTCCCTGCAGAAACGGTGAGTGCCAACAAAATAGTGATTCTTTTCCTTAAGTAAAGAATGCCAAATGAGGTCTGCACAGTTTCCTATAAAATATCTGCATATCTGCACTAAGGGGGAATAAATAGTATATGCAAATCCTTGCTGGAAGCTGGGAAGAGAGCTTTCTTTCCCAAATAAAATCAAATCACCCTGAAGCAAGATTTAATGGAGTTTTTCCATGAGTATGAGTGTAAGCAAATTCATCGAAATCCTGAAGGCTTCCAAGGAAAGACAATAAAAAGCACTGGAGGGTGGAGGGCTTCCCTGGTGGCGCAGTGGTTGAGAGTCCGCCTGCCGATGCAGGGGACGCGGGTTCGTGCCCCGGTGCGGGAAGATCCCACATGCCGCGGAGCGGCTGGACCCGTGAGCCATGGCCGCTGAGCCTGCGCATTCAGAGCCTGTGCTCCGCAGCGGGAGAGGCCGCAACAGTGAGAGGCCCGCGTACCACAAAAAAAAAAAAAAGCACTGGAAATACCACCTCCATTTTCTGGAAGGGTAACCAGTTAAGTCTGCAGAGCCTCAGCTACAAAGGCATAGGTGACCCCTTGGTCTTTGGATTATCCCTTTTATAAATAATGGCGATCAGACACTGAAGCAGGAGAAAATTACATGAAACACACCAGGAGACACACTGGGAATTCTCTGCCTCTGTAAAGGGTACATTCACCCATCATAAGCTCACTTCTGATCTCCCAGTCCCCTCCTACCTGGAAGTCTCACTTTTCAGATGGGACTTCACCGTGCAGTCTCTGAATTACTGGAGACTGGGTCTTCTCTCCTCATTAGCAGGGACAATCTCCTGTTGTGTCGTATGCATGCCTAATGTCCCATGATGCCTTCTCCATTACTTAGCCCTAATTACTCCAAATTAGTGTTTTCCCATGGCACACCAAGGAGGGAGGAGCAAAACCTCTCCTCATTCTTTGAATGTCTCATCTATTCCTCACCCTCAAAACATTCCAGAGACAGGTGGCAGAGCTCCCCAGGACTCTAGCTGCCTCTGACAAAACAGAGTGTTGGTAGAATGACCTTTCAGAGGTGGGGAACAATGAAAACGAGACAAATTCCATTGATCCCCACATCCCTTTGTCATGCGCATACCAAACTTTTCGATGATTTCTACATTTGAAAAGCAGAAATTGTTCATTCACAGATCAGGGGAAGCTCCAAGACTATTGTTTTAGTTCTTCAATGTCAGCTACTAGAACAGGAAAATGCCCAGAATATGCATGTGTAGATTCATCCCATCTCCAGGTTATCTCTGAGGAATTCATGATTTATTATATGCTGCCACTGTATTGAAATTAATTATGTACATGTATTATTTCTTCTACTAGATTGGAAAGTCTGGGAGGGCAGAGATAACATCTATTGCCTCTTTACTTTGGGGAACAGGCTGGAAAATATAATCATGCCTATATGAGTTAACACACACACACACACACACACACACACACACACACACACTGTATACCCTACAGCCCAGCACAGTGCCTTTCCTAGTACACTCTTTAATAATTTTTTAACAAATTGTTTAAAGACTTAATGACAAAAACAAGATGTAAAACTGTTAATACAGGTCATTCTTAATATTGTCAAATAGAGCTACATAGACATCTACGCATGAAAAGTAGATAATTAGAAAATGTTAATACTTATTCTGAACGGTAGAATTTTTTGTCTTCATTCAAAAAATTTCCAAGAGCTTTTTATGATGAACAGGTATAATTTTTATAATCAGGAAAATGCTATTCTAAAAATATTTCTGTAGCAAGCACTCTATATCTAAATTGTTAAAAGGATCCATGTATAATTTTCAAGATGCTGAAAGCAACTGATTTTGCAGTGAGGGAGTAAGAGTTTAAAGGAGAAAAGGGAGGATACGATGAAGATTACTTTACAGTCTGCATTTCCCTGAGACCCCAAGATCTGCTGCCCTCTGAACATGACTGAGTAGATGATATAAGAAAGACCCCCCCACACTTCTACAATCAACACAAAGCCACTGAAACGCCAAAATGAAGATGATTTGGGGTCCCTACCCTTGAGGCCTAAAGCCCTGATACTGGGAAGACGATGGAACCGGGAGAATGTTAGGGATGGGCACCCAGCACCTGGGTCTCCACTAACACAGATGCCACCTCTGCACAAGTTACAGAAAAATCACCAGAAGATGAGGTACCTGAAGGCCCTTCCTTGCCAGGCTGCAAGCTTGGCGAGCCTGGGGCTGGACTTCCTCCCTACTCTTGCACTCTGGCTCCCTTGTACAGGGCACGAGCTGCCACCCTGCACTGAGACCTGGCCAGAGAAGCAGGACATCAGGGGATGCTGAGGACCCACGCCAAGCTGTAGATGAGCAGTCTTCACACGAGAGCCTGCACCTCTGCAGATAAACAAAGACCTTCCCAGAGAAACTAGAGCAGGGATTATTTTAAGGTACCGGATTGCTAGACCCTATGCTTCCTTAGGTACTCTGCTCAAACTGATCCACCTAGGAGAGGGGGCTGCATCACAATAGTCCCCGCCCACACTAGCCCTCACCTATTCCAAATCTTACGGTTGCATTGCCACAGGGTATAAAAACCTCTCCCTTTGTTAATTAATCAATCAGGAACCCATAACTCCTCCTGCCTTTCTCTGTCTTATACACCTCTAAGGTTAAAGGCGGAGCTCAAACTTTAAGCGGGCCAGCTGGTGTTGGGGTGCACGAAATGCAGAACGGTGAAAGCCAATGGATTAGGGATTCTGTCAAATAGAACTATAATTGTGAAATGCAACTGAGTAGTTTGGCTTGTGTTGGGATGTTGTGAATTAAAATACAGAGTCAAGGGCTTCCCTGGTGGCGCAGTGGTTGAGAGTCCGCCTGCCGATGCAGGGGACACGGGTTCGTGCCCCGGTCCGGGAAGATCCCACATGCCGCAGAGCGGCTGGGCCCGTGAGCCATGGCCACTGAGCCTGCACGTCAGGAGCCTGTGCTCCGCAACGGGAGAGGCCACAACAGTGAGAGGCCCGCATACCGCAAAAAGAAAAAAAAGAAAAAAAAAAAACTAAAATTGGAACTACCATATGACCCAGTAATCCCACTACTGGGCATATACCCTGAGAAAACCATAATTCAAAAAGAGACATGTACCACAGTGTTCATGGCAGCACTGTTTACAACAGCCAGGACATGGAAACAACCTAAATGTCCACTGACAGATGAATGGATAAAGATGTGGCACATATATATATAATGGAATATTACTCAGCCATAAAGAGGAATGAAACTGAGTTATTTGTAGTGAGGTGGATGGACCTAGAGTCTGTCATACAGAGTGAAGTAAGTCAGAAAGAGAAAAACAAATACCATATGCTAACGCATATAGATGGAATCTAAAAATTATGGTAATGTTGAACCTAGTGGCAGGGCAGGAATAAAGACACAGACGTAGAAAACGACTTGAGGACACAGAACCAATAGGATAGATGTAGATACAGATATATAGACAGCTATACATATAGATCAAAGGAGATTTATTATAGGAATTGCCCGTGCAGTTATGGAGGCTGAGAAATCAGTCCCACAACTGCCATCAGGCAACTGGAGAGCCAGGAAATCTGGTGGTATAATCTAGCCTGAGTCCAAAGGCCTGAGAATCAAGGGCTAATTGTGTAAAGCCTAATCTAAGTCCAAAAACCTGAGAACCAGAAGTACCAACTTACCAGGGCAGGAGAACATGACTGTCTCAGCTCAGGCAAAGAGAGAGTGAATTCGCCCTTCTGCCACCTTTGTGTTTTATTCAGGCCCTCAGTGGATTGGATGATGCCCACGGGCACAGGGGAGGGCGGGCTGCTTTACTCAGTTCACCTGTTCGAATGCTGGTCTCTTCCAGAAGCCACAGACTTCCCACTCCCCACCCCCGGGGAAATAATATTTTCCCAGCTATCTGGGCATCCCTTAGCTGAGCTAAATTGACACATAAAATTAATTATCACAGTAAGGGCTTGCCTTCCTGACTGATGATGGACAGGGAGTCAAGAAGAGAAGATGGTTGTAGAGTCGGGTAGAGCAAGAACAAGCTGGAACCCACAAAGGCAGACCAAAACCTATGTCAGCTCTTGTTGCCTCTGACCTTAATGGTGTCCTGCAAAAGCCAGGGCCTTTCTTCACGTAGCTGAACACACATCCCCGCCCAGGAGTCAGAAAAGCTAAAGTAGACCCAGCTGCCGCCTCTTGCCAATGAGCTGAACCACAGCTCAATCAAAATCCCACTAATCCCTTCCCCAAGAGGAGACGCCAAGTCCCTTTTTTTGTTCTTGGGTGCTGTTCATTCTTCCAGCTGACTCACATGCCCCTTTTGCTATCCTGTAACTTACATACTGAGATATAAACTTAAATACTATTGACACATTTTAAAATGTGATAAAAGGATAATAAGGGAAGAAAAACAAAACTATATGGCTGATATATATCAAAATAAGAAAGAGGGCTTCCCTGGTGGCGCAGTGGTTGAGAGTCTGCCTGCTAATGCAGGGGACACGGGTTCGTGCCCCCGTCCGTAAAGATCCCACATGCCGCAGAGCGGCTGGGCCCGTGAGCCATGGCCGCTGAGCCTGCGCGTCCGGAGCCTGTGCTCCAAAACGGGAGAGGCCGCAACAGTGAGAGACCTGCGTACCGAAAAAAAAAAGAAAAGAAAAAAAGAAATACCCTGTTAGATTTTTTCAACTGAGCATGAGTTTTTAGTTCTTACCTTTACTGTTGCCCTCAGCAAACACCTCAGCTAATTGTGGTTCCTTGCCCAGGTGGGGTGGATAAATCAATTCTACCAGGTCCACGTGATCTAAACAACAACGTCACTGCTTTCATAATCTACTTTACAAGTTAATTCTCAGGGGTTGTTATAATATCCCTTAAAATATACAGAGTTCAAAGAATTAAATGTCATTGCTGGAGCAAGAGTCCTTCCATGCCCACCTTCCTATATACATGAATAAATGTCCTCATTTCTCATATCAATAAAAATAAAAATGGGAAAGTATTTGGGAAAATGGGAAAGGTTTCAGTCTGCCTTTATGGGTTCCAGCTTGTTCTTGCTCTCCCCGACTCTTGTCTCCTTCTAGAAATAAACAGTATTCATCCAGATACATGAATTAGTTAAAAAAAATCATTTTATTAAGTTTATTTCGAACACAGGCTTACTTTTTCTTTGGCACATGTTTATCAAAATGTATCATACATTTGGGGCTTCCCTGGTGGCGCAGTGGTTGAGAGTCCGCCTGCTAATGCAAGGGACACGGGTTCGTGCCCCGGTCCGGGAAGATCCCACATGCCGCGGAGCGGCTGGGCCCGTGAGCCATGGCCGCTGAGCCTGCACGTCCGGAGCCTGTGCTCCGCAACGGGAGAGGCCACAACAGTGAGAGGCCCGCGTACCGGAAAAAAAAAAAAATGTATCATACGTTTATGTTATTCTGATCAACTCTACACAAAAAAATGTATCATACGTTTATGTTATTCTGATCAACTCTACACAAAAAAATAACCAAGCTAAATGTTTTTAACATTTGGAGCCTTGAGGTAACAGGAAATAATTACAAACCTTTTTTTACATACACATATTTGTTGCAGAAAATACAATAGCGTGATCAATAAAAGACTTTCAGGCATAAAAGTATATTATGTTAGAATAAGACTCTGTAGGGTAAGTGAAATGGAAATGCAAGTTCAAGGAGAAAAAGTAAAGAAATAAAATGTTCTACTTTAAATATCACAGAAGAGCTTTTACAAGAAAGAAAAGCTTGTTCATGTGTTTTTAAAATAGGAATAGCTGGCACCCAATCACTGTATTTAGATTCCATTGGATATATTTAAAGGATTGATACATCAGTTTTAATTTAAAATGTTAATAATTACTACATACCAGAAATTAAATCCTTTGCTATTATAAAAATCTGTAATGAAAAATTTTAGATGTCAACTTCGAAGTGTTCAATGGGTACATAATTTCTTTAAAAAGTTTGCTTGGGGGCTTCCCTGGTGGTGCAGTGGTTGAGAATCTGCCTGCTAATGCAGGAGACACGGGTTCGAGTCTGGGAGGAGCCCACATGCCGCGGAGCAGCTAGGCCCGTGAGCCACAACTACTGAGCCTGCGCGTCTGGAGCCCGTGCTCCACAACAAGAGAGGCCGCGATAGTGAGAGGCTCGTGCACCGCGATGAAGAGTGGCCCCCACTCGCCGCAACTAGAGAAAGCCCTCGCACAGAAACGAAGACCCAACACAGCCAAAATAAATTAATTAATAAACTCCTACCCCCAACATCTTTTAAAAAAAAAAGTTTTCTTGGCTGTATCTAAGCAAAAAACAACAATATCAGCTAACACTTCCTGAGCCGCTACTATTTACCAGGCACTATAGTAAGCTTTCTCATAATTTAACAGTCCGGTGACAACCAGGTGAGGTAGGTTTTATTACCCTCATTTTGAGGAAGAGGAAGCCAGGATGTGAGAGGTCTCATGTCATCTGTAGTTTGCTTTCAAATATTTCAACATAAACAGTGTGCTCTAAATATATGTATTAGTTAATTTGGGCTACACCCTTGTGACAGTCAGGAATATACACTCCAGGGGTGGTGTGCTGGCCTTTAATCAAAAGGCCCCACTCCAGAGGGAGCTGCTATAAGCTCCTCAGGTATTTTTATCTCTCACCAGCACTTGAAGTTTTTTCCATTAGCCTAATGGATATTAAACATGACTTTCCATTGGTAAAGTTAACAGCTTGTTCAACATATATAAATGAATAACATAATTTAAAGAACCCACTGGCATCAGTGGTACATAAGAAACTTAACCCTTATCAATGACCCCCCCAAGGCTGATCAACCCTTGTAAAAGGTCTGGTGTGCACCTGCTGATTCCAGAGGATTGTTGACTCCAACAAAACAGCCCACAGGATCCTGCCACTAAAATATAGCTGCATTATGGTTTTCTCAGGGTATATACCCAGTAGTGGGATTGCTGGGTCATACGGTAATTCTACTTTTAGTTTTTTAAGGGACCTCCGTATTGTTCTGCATAGTGGCTGTATTAATTTACATTCCCATCAACAGTGCAAGAGGGTTCCCTTTTCTCCACACTCTCTCCAGCATTTATTGTTTGGAGATTTTTTTGATGATGTCCATTCTGACCGGTATGACGGATGAATGGATAAAGAAGATGTGGCACATATATACAATTGAATATTACTCAGCCATAAAAAGAAATTGAGTTATTTGTAGTGATGTGGATGGACCTAGAGTCTGTCATACAAAGTGAAGGAAGTCAGAAAGAGAAAAACAAATACTGTATGCTAACACATATATATGGAATCCAAAAACAAAAGATGGTTCTGAAGAAACCCAGGGGCAGGACAGGAATAAGGATGCAGACGTAGAGAATGGACTTGAGGACACGGGGAGGGGGAAGGGTAAGCTCGGACGAAGTTTGAGTGGCATGGACATATATACACTACCAAATGTAAAATAGATAGTAGGAAGCTGCTGCATAGCACAGGGAGATCAGCCCGGTGTTTTGTGACCACCTAGAGGGGTGGGATAGGGAGGGTGGGAGGGAGACGCAAGAGGGAGGAGATATGGGGATATATGGATGTGTATAGCTGATTCACTTTGTTATAAAGCAGAAACTAACACACCATTGTAAAGCAATTATACTCCAATAAAGATGTTAATATATATATGTATATATATATTATATATATATATAGCTGCAGTTCCCTCAGAGGTGACTTTTATGCAAAAAGAACTATGGGGAATCAATAGCTGGGACTCCATCAAGCTTACTAACAGGGACTATGCATGTTTCGTACCTACTTGCTAGTAAATGTCTGTGTGTAGCAGAAGTCAGCCTGAGACCTCTTTTCCTTGAAACTCAAGGGTGGGTTTGCAGCAGTTCACATAACGTGACCCCACCACCCCAGATACTGAAGAGTGCCCAAAATCCACCAAGAAAAGGTTGTGCTTTGCCTATCTGGACTAGGTATGTTGGATTAAAAGGTTCAGAAACCTGCTCAAGGTCACACACCTGGAAGTGATAAACTAGGATTAGAACATGGGATTGTCTGCCCTGCTACCCGCCTTGTTCCACTGCCTCCCATGGAACGGTTGCAGGAATGGAATATTGCAGAATGTTGCTATTGCAGGTGGGTGATAGGTAATTTTCAAATGCCTCCTTCCAGGCAAGTTTGAGGCTCAGTTGTGGGTCACTCCAGAAAAACAACCATTTAAGAAGTTTACCTGAGGACTTCTAAATTGAAAATCCTTTCCTCTAACTCAGCTAGAAGTGGGCCTCCACGCTATTCAACTACACAGATAACCACACATAACTATGGCAAGTGTGGCCCCAGAGGGAAAACGCTCGTTTCGGGTGTTGCAAGTGGCACTTAAGCAAAGATAGCTGCTGTGACTTAGTCTTTTTAAGATTCTTCCTTCTCTCCTTGGAGTCCCAGCCCTGATATGAAGAAATATAACTGGTTTATTGAAGAGCCTACCCTTGCTAGTAACACAAACATGAAATAACTTTTTTTTCTTCACTGAACCCCAACTGTCAAATGTTGACTCTTCTTTCCCTACTGGCTAGCATGACATCTCGGGCAGATCTAGCTTTCTGGTTATCAAAAGTTATTAAGGGCTTCCCTGGTGGCGCAGTGGTTGAGAGTCCGCCTGCCGATGCAGGGGACACGGGTTCGTGTCCCGGTCCGGGAAGTTCCCACATGCCACGGAGCGGCTGGGCCCGTGAGCCATGGCCGCTGAGCCTGCGTGTCCGGAGCCTGTGCTCCACAACGGGAGAGGCCACAACAGTGAGAGGCCCGCGTACCGAAAAAAAAAAAAAAAAAAAAAAAAAAGTTATTAAAAAGCCCATGCAGTTTATACCTCCCCATCTTATGTTTGATGCAACGTTTTCTCTTCCAAATAACCAACCAGACTGTGACTGCAGGGCCTGATGTGGGGAGAGGTGGTGGTCTGCTTTCTCTCCTGCTCCCACATCAAGTTGGGAGATCTGGCTCCAAGCCCACTTCATCCAATCCTAATCCCTCATTTCCTGCACCTAGCAGTCCTACCCAGAGCTACTTTCTCCCAGGATCCCCGTCGCCAAGTGAAGGCCGCTCTCTGGATGCCCTGGGTACTCTCACATCCTTATCTAACCGGCCAGTGACATCTGCCCCATGGCCATGCCCCCTCAATTCCACATCCCTCTCCAATTCGCTTTTGCCCTACTCAGGTAAGCGGAGGGCAGTTCAACAAGTCCAGTGCCAAAGGTGATTCTGATCAAGGAACTATGACTGTGATTGGCTGAATAATGGCCTCCCAAGATGTCCATGTTCTAACCCATGGAACCAGTGAATATGTTATCTTATATGGTAGGTAAGTCTCTCTGACTTTGCAGATGTAGTTCAATGAAGGATCTTGAGATAGTGAGATTAGCCTGGATTATCCAGGTAGCTCCAAGATAATCACATGGGTCCTAACGGGAGAGAAGAAGGTCGAAGTTAGCAGAAGGCCGTGTGATGATAGAACCAGAGCGAGAGAACGAGAATGTCAGCACCTTGACTTTAGCTCACGGAGACTGATTTGACTTCCAAAGCTGTAAAATCATAAACTTGCATTGTTTTAAGCTACTAAATTTGTAGTAATGTTATAATGGTCATAGAAAACTAATACAGTGGCCACCCATCCTTCCTGCAGGTTACTTTACAAGTAACCCCTGGGGACCCCTTCGCTTGAGTTTAAGTTTGCATAGAAATAACCACAACACCCTCCCATAAACTGACGGCTCACAACTCCAACACTTCACTTTCTCCCCTGGCTCCGCACCTCTCACCCTCACTCCTACCCCCTGCCAGCTGTCTTTGGCTTATACATAGGAGCACGGGGGCGATGGCTGAGGTGGGCCGCTGATTGGCCCCAATTTTTAGAGGCTCCTTGAAACCTTTCTCGGTAGAATCCTCTGTTTTCGCCTTTGTCTCTGGCCATCAATTCCCAGGCCAAGGAAAAGTCTCACTCAGTATCTTGTTCCCTTGGGGGTCTGGTCCTGAAGCAGTAGAGGCCACAGCACTTTTCTCTGAGGAATCTGATGTTCTGCAGGGTTAGATCCCAATTCCCTCACTCTGTACCTGGTGCCCTTTTCAGGAATTCAGGACTCTTCATTATGAGAAAGAATTAAAATGCCTGTTAACAGTGCACCATGTTAACTCATTCCTTGGAATCAGGTTCTAAGGGTCAACAATAAGGCCTGGTTTCCTTTTGTGCTTCGGTACTTTGCTTCACCTCACGTCCAGCCCACTGCAATTAAATCTATCAGTTAGAACCAAGGTCACCCAAAGCTATGCAATGTGTGTGCCTGGTGAAATTCATTCTACCGCTAAAGTGGTTTCCTAGGGCTTCCCCCTCACCCTCTGCCCTTTACTGACCAGCGTATCACTTAGGATGTATTTGACCTCGAATAATAAAAAAAAAAAAACTGTCAAACAGTAGCATCCATCAATAGGGAACTAGTGGGACTTCCCCGGTGGTCCAGTGATTAAGACTTCGCCTTCCAATACAGGTGGTGTGGGTTTGATCCCTGGTCGGGAAGCTAAGATCCCACATGCCGTTCAGCCAAAAACCAAAACATAAAACAGAAGCAATACTGTGACAAATTCAATGAAGATTTTAAAAACGGTCCACATCAAAAAAAAAAAAGAAAAAGTAGGAAACTGGTTAAATAAATTGAGGTACATCCACTGCTATGATCTAAATGTGTCCCCCCTCAAATTCATATGTTGAAATCCTAATGCCCAGTTGCTTGCCAAACTATGCAAGGGACAGTGTTTGAGAAGGTAAGACTGGAGCCTTTGCCGCGGGATTTGATTGTGCCTTTCGGTTGGAAGCACTTAGCGCAGGCTGCCTCAGCTGGCACGATTCACAGGCTTCTCTCCGCAGGAGGGATCGTGCACATTAAATCCTCACGCTGCAGGTCAACAAAAATAAAAGCCTTTCCTGCAGGTAATGTGTTTGCCAACCCCGGTTCCTGGACACCAGAAGCCTCAGCTCATGGCTACAGCAGTGGGGGAGAAACCCCTGGGAGTTTTATTGAGGGAAGCCTGCAGCGCAGCTCGCCCAGGGTAGGGCTGATCTCAACATTCTCAAAACTTCTGTGTACAGAAATGGAAGAAAATAAAGGAGACTATATTATAATCTTGGAAGAGAGAAGGCCTTCAAAAAAAAAAAAAAAACACAAACTTCTGTATGCACAGAAATTGCACTACCCCAGGTCCTAGCCTAAGAGTCTAAGGGAGTCCCCAGAAGTGTGGCTGTGAAAATAGTGCCAGCATCCAGCCAGTAGGAACTGAAAGTAGAAAGAGTTTGCTACGCTGACACCTTGTTTTCAGATCTGCTTCTTTAGAACTAACCCTCAAAGCAATCGTCTAGATTTCATGTGGGGCCATTTTTTCCAAAGAAAACTTGATATGGTTGTATTTCTCTTCTTCGAAACTTGGGTGGCAAAGTTGGGTTCTACGGGCAGGATCTTTAGAGACTTATGCATATGTTCTGTACTAAGTAATAACTTACATGTGTTTAATACTATGTTGTACTGCTATTTATTGAGCACTTACTGAGTTCTTTGCACTCAGTCTTATTTAATCTTCATAACAACCATAAAAGTACTTCAGTCCCCAAAGCAAAGAGGAAAAAGATGAGGTTTGAAGGGTGTAAGTCATTGCCCAAGACCACTCAGCCATGGTAAGTCCTTCATCAAATCTAAGATGTCACTACTGGGGCTTCCCTGGTGGCGAAATGGTTAAGAATCCGCCTGCCAATGCAGGGGACACGGATCCGAGCCCTGGTCTGGGAAGATCCCACATGCCGCAGAGCAACAAAGCCCATGCGCCACAACTACTGAGCCTGTGCTCTAGAGCCCATGAGCCACAACTACCGAAGCCTGCACGCCTAGAGCCCACGCTCTGCAATGAAGAGTAGCTCCCACTTGCCACAACTAAAAGAAAGCCTGCATGCAGCAACGAGGGCCCAACACAGCCAAAAATAAATAAATAAATAAACACATTTATTTAAAAAAAAAAAGATGCCATATTTTAAATACCATTAAGGAAGAAAAAAATGTTGCCAATTAAACTATGATGCACCATCCATTGCAAGGCTTTTCCCAAGTCAGAGATGTTAAACGTGATAAGACATGGGTCTAGATCCTGCATGCAACAGTGAGTAGAGGACCATTCTGCAGCGCTCCTGCTTACAGGGCATTTTCACAGTTGTTATTGAACTTCTTCCTCAGAACAATCCTGAAAAAAGCAGGAATAATAATCCCCATTTTCAGATGAGGAAATAGGTTCAGAGTAGGTAAGCAATTTGCCCAAAGTCACACAGATTACTGTTATAACACAGAATTCCTGGCTCCTATCTTTGTATTTCCTCTGCTATATCCCGCAGCCTCCACTCACCTCAAGAAATGCCTGAGCTATTTATCAGTGGAATGGTCTGAACAAGGATGGAGGAAGATGAGGAGAAGATTCTTATTGTTAGAACCCTGGCCACATTATCTTGCTGACAACTTTGGCTGTGAGTGAAATGCTGCCATTTATCCAATTTAATTCGTGCAACACTTACTGAGTGTATGTTATGAGCCAGCAGACACTGTGCCAGGCAGGAGATCGGGGCCACTTTAATTCATGAATTTTACTATGAAAACTTTCAGGCAAATAGAAAAATTGAAAGAATAAGACAGTGAACCCTCATATACTCTCCATCTACATTGCACAAGTATTAACCTTTTGCCATTTGTTCTCTCCGTATATATATTTTGTAAACTAAGTGAGCATAAATTGCAGACATCATGATACTTCAGCTTAAATATTTCAACATGTATCTTTTAAGAACAAAGATGTTTTTGTACCTACCCATAATACCATCATACTTGTGACCATCAGTTTTATGTGTCAATTTGGCTATGCTACAGTCTCCAGTTACTCAATCAAATGCTAATACGGGTGCTACTGTGAAGACAGTTTGCAGTTATGATTAAAATCCATAGTCAGGGGAGTTCCCTGGTGGCCTAGTGGTTAGGAGTCCAGGTTTTCACTGCCGAGGCCCGGGCTCAATCCCTGGTCAGGAAAGTGAGATCCCACAAGCCTTGTGGCACAGCCAACAACAGCAATAACAACAACAACACAGATTTAGTAAAATCCAAAGTCAGTATTTACAATAGCCAAGATATGAAAACAGCCTAAATGCCTATCGACAGATAAATGGATAAGGAAGATGTGGTGGATATATATACAATGGAATACTATACAGTCGTAAAAAAGAATGAAATAATGCCATTTGCAGCAACATGGATGGACCTAGAGATTATCACACTAAGTGACGTAAATCAGACAGAGAAAGAAAAACATCATATGGTATCATGTATATGTGGAATCTACAATATGACACAAATGAACTTATCTATGAAACAGAAGCAGACTCACAGACATAGAGAACAGACTTGTGGTTGTCAAAGGGGAGAGGGGTCAGGGAAGGGTGTCTTGGGTGTTTGGGATTAGCAGATGAAAACTATTATATAGAGAATGGATAAAAACAAGGTCCTACTGTATAGTACAGGGAACTATAATCAATATCCTGTAATAAACCATAATGGAAAAGAATATATATATATGTATAACTGAATCACTTTGCTGTACAGCAGAAACTAACATAACATTGTAAATCAACTATTCTTCAATAAAATAAATTTAAAAAAATAATATAATAAAAAATCCACAGTCTATTGATTTTTTTTTACTCTGCATCCTGCTTTGTTTATTTAACTTTTATCAAAAACATTTGTCCAAATTGCTACATGATCTTCATAGCTATATATATACATACATATATATTTTTTTTTTTTTTGCGGCACGCGGGCCTCTCACTGCTGTGGCCTCTCCCACTGCGGAGCACAGGCTCCTGACGCACAGGGTCAGCGGCCATGGCTCACGAGACCAGCCGCTCTGTGGCATGTGGGATCCTCCCGGACCGGGGCACGAACCCGTGTCCCCTGCATCTGCAGGCGAACCCTCAACCACGGCATCACCACGGAAGCCACATAGCTATCTTTTTTTTTTAACATCTTTATTAGAGTATAATTGCTTTACGATGGTGTGTTAGTTTCTACCTTATAACACAGTGAATCAGTTATACATACACACATGTCCCCATATTTCTTCCCTCTTGCATCTCCCTCCCTCCCACCCTCACTATCCCACCCCTCTAGGTGGTCACAAAGCACCGAGCTGATCTCCGTGTGCTATGTGGCTGCTTGCCACTAGCTATCTATTTTACGTTTTGTAGTGTATATATGTCCATGCAACTCTCTCACTTTGTCCCAGCTTACCCTTCCCTGTCCCCGTATCCTCAAGTCCATTCTCTAGTACATTTGTATCTTTATTCCCGTCTTGCCCTTAGGTTCATCTGATGATTTTTTTTTCTTTTTTTAGATTCCATATACGTGTGTTAGCATATTTTTTTTTCTCTTTCTGACTTACTTCACTCTGTATGACAGTCTCTAGGTCCATCCACCTCACTACAAATAACTCAGTTTCGTTCCTTTTGATGGCTGAGTAATATTCCATTGTATATATGTGCCACATCTTCTTTATCCATTCATCTGTCGATGGACACTTAGGTGGCTTCCATGTCCTGCCTATTGTAAACAGACATGCAATGCACATTTTGGTACATGACTATTTTTGAATTATGGTTTTCTCAGGTTATATGCCCAGTAGTGGGATTGCTGGGTAGTATGGTAGTTCTACTTTTAGTTTTTTAAGGAACCTCCATACTGTACTCCATAGTGGCTGTATCAACTTACATTCCCACCAACAGTGCAAGAGGGTTCCCTTTTCTCCACACCCTCTCCAGCATTTATTGTTTCTAGATTTTTTGATGATGGCCATTCTGACTGGTGTGAGATGATATCTCATTGTAGTTTTGATTTGCATTTCTCTAATGATTAATGATGTTGAGCATTCTTTCATGTGTTTGTTGACAACTGTATATCTTCTTTGGAGAAATGTCTATTTAGGTCTTCTGCCCATTTTTGGATTGGGTTGTTTATTTTTTTGATATTGAGCTGCATGAATTGCTTGTATGTTTTGGAGATTAATCCTTTGTCAGTTGCTTCATTTGCAAATATTTTCTCCCATGCTGAGGGTTGTCTTTTCATCTTGTTTATGGTTTCCTTTGCTGTGCAAAAGCTTTGAAGTTTCATTAGGTCCCATTTGTTTATTTTTGTTTTTGATTCCATTTCTCTAGGAGGTGGGTCAAAAAGGATCTTGCTGTGATTTATGTCATAGAGTGTTCTGCCTATGTTTTCCTCTAAGAGTTTGATGGTGTCTGGACTTACATTAAGGTCTTTAATCCATTTTGAGTTTATTTTTGTGTACGGTGTTAGGGAGTGTTGTCATTTCATTCTTTTACATGTAGCTGTCCAGTTTTCCCAGCACCATTTATTGAAGAGGCTGTCTTTTCTCCACTGTATATTCTTGCCTCCTTTATCAAAGATAAGGTGACCATATGTGCGTAGGTTTATCTCTGGGTTTTCTATCCTGTTCCATTGATCTATATTTCTGTTTTTGTGCCAGTACCATACTGTCTTGATTACTGTAGCTTTGTAGTATAGTCTGAAGTCAGGGAGCCTGATTCCTCCAGCTCCGTTTTTCATTCTCAAGATTGCTTTGGCTATTCAGGGTCTTTTGTGTTTCCATACAAATTGTGAAATTATTTGTTCTAGTTCTGTGAAAAATGCCAGTGGTAGCTTGATAGGGATTGCATTGAATCTGTAGATTGCTTTGGGTAGTAGAGTCATTTTCACAGTGTTGATTCCTCCAATCCAAGAACATGGTATGTCTCTCCATCTATTTCTTTCAACTTTAATTTCTTTCATCTCTCCATCTATTTGTTTCAACTTTAATTTCTTTCATCAGTGTCTTATAATTTTCTGCATACAGATCTTTTGCCTCCTTAGGTAGGTTTAGTCCTAGATATTTTATTCTTTTTGTTGCAATGGTAAATGGGAGTGTTTTTTTAATTTCACTTTCAGATTTTTCATCATTAGTGTATAGGAATGCAAGAGATTTCTGTGCATTAATTTTGTATACTGCTACTTTACCAAGTTCATTGATTAACTCTAGGAGCTTTCTGGTAGCATCATTAGCATTCTCTATATATAGTATCATGTCATCTGCAAACAGTGACAGCTTTACTTCTTCTCTTCCAATTTGGATTCCTTTTATTTCCTTTTCTTCTCTGATTGCTGTGGCTAAAACTTCCAAAACTATGTTGAATAATAGTGGTAAGAGTGGGTAACCTTGTCTTGTTCCTGATCTTAGTGGAAATGGTTTCAGTTTTTCACCATTGAGGACGATGTTGGCTGTGGGTTTGTCATATACAGCCTTTATTATGTTGAGGAAGGTTCCTTCTATGCCTACTTTCTGGAGGGTTTTTATCATAAATCGGTGTTGAATTTTGTCGAAAGATTTCTCTGCATCTATTAGGATGATTATATGGCTTTTCTCCTTCAATTTGTTAATACTTTTTTGATGTTGAGCTGCATGAGTTGCTTGTATGTTTTGATTCATTTGCGTATATTGAAGAATCCTTGCATTCCTGGGATAAACCCCAATTGATCATAGTGCATGATCCTTTTAATGGGCTGTCGGATTCTGTTTGCTAGTATTTTGCTGAGGATTTTTGCATCTATGTTCATCAGTGATATTGGCCTGTAGTCTTCTTTCTTCGTGACACCTTTGTCTGGTTTTGGTATCAGAGTGATGGTGGCCTCGTAAAATGAGTTTGGGAGTGTTCCTCCCTCTGCTATATTTTGGAAGAGTTTGAGAAGGATAGGTGTTAGCTCTTCTCTAAATGTTTGATAGAATTTGCCTGTGAAGCCATCTGGTCCTGGGCTTTTGTTGGAAGATTTTTTTATCAGTTTCAATTTCAGTGCTTGTGACTGGTCTGTTCATATTTTATACTTCTCCCTGGTTCAGTCTTGGAAGGTTGTGCATTTCTAAGAAATTGTCCCTTTCTTCCAGGTTGTCCATTTTATTGGCATATAGTTGCTTGTAGTAATCTCTCATGATCCTTTGTATTTCTGCAGTGTCAGTTGTTACTTCTCCTTTTTCATTTCTAATTCTATTGATTTGAGTCTTCTTCCTTTTTTTCTTCATAAATCTAGCTAATGTTTTATCAATTTTGTTTACCTTCTCAAAGAACCAGCTTTTAGTTTTATTGATCTTTGCTATTGTCTCCTTCATTTCTTTTACATTTATTTCTGATCTGATCTTTATGATTTCTTTCCTTCTGCTAACTTTGGGGGGCTTTTTGTTCTTCTTTCTCTAATTGCCTTAGGTGTAAGTTTAGGTTGTTTATTTGAGATGTTTCTTGTTTCTTAAGGTAGGTTTGTATAGCTATAAACTTCCCTCTTAGAACTGCTTTTGCTGCATCCTATAAGTTTTGGGTCATTGTGTTTTCATTGTCATTTGTTTCTAGGTATTTTTTGATTTCCTCTTTGATTTCTTCAGTGATCTCTTGGTTATTAAGTAGTGTGTTGTTTAGCTTCCATGTGTTCGTATTTCTTACAGATTTTTTCCTGTAATTGACATCTTGTCTCATGGTGCTGTGGTCAGAAAAGATACTTGATACGATTTCAATTTTCATAAATTTACCAAAGCTTGATTTGTGACTCAAGATATGATCTATCCTGGAGAATGTTCCATGAGCACTTGAGAAGAATGTGTATTCTGTTGTTTTTGGATGGAATGTCCTGTAAATATCAATTAAGTCCATCTTGTTTAATGTATCATTTAAAGCTTGTGTTTCCTTATTTATTTTCATTTTGGATGATCTTTCCATTGGTGAAAGTGGGGTGTTAAAGTCTCCTACTATGATGTGTTACTGTCGATTTCCCCTTCAATGGCTGTTAGTATTTGCCTTATGTATTGAGGTGCTCCTATGTTGGGTGCATAAATATTTACAACTGTTATATCTTCTTCTTGGATTGATCCCTTGATCATTACGCAGTGTCCTTCTTTGTCTCTTGTAATAGTCTTTGTTTTAAAGTCTATTTTGTCTGATATGAGAATTGCTACTCCAGCTTTCTTTTGATGTCCATTTTCATGGAGTATCTTTTTCCATCCCCTCACTTTCTGTCTGTATGTGTCCCTAGGTCTCAAGTGTGTTTCCTGTAGACAGCATATATACGGGTCTTGTTTTTGTATCCATTCAGCCAGTCTAAGTCTTTTGGTGGGAGCATTTAATCCATTTACATTTAAGGTAATTATCAATATGTATGTTCCTATTACCATTTCCTTAATTGTTTTGGATTTGCTATTGTAGATCTTTTCTTTCTCTTGTGTTTCCTGCCTAGAGAAGTTCCTTTAGCATTTGTTGTACAGCTGGTTTGTTGGTGCTGAATTCTCGTAGCTTTTGCTTGTCTGTAAAACTTTTAATTTCTCCATCAAATCTGAATGAGATCCTTGTTGGGTAGAGTAATCTTGGTTGTAGGTTTTTCTCCTTCATCACTTTAAATATGTCCTGCCACTCCCTTCTGGCTTGCAGAGTTTCTGCTGAAAGATCAGCTGTTAACCTTATGGGGATTCCCTTGTGTGTTATTTGTTGTTTTTCCCTTGCTGCTTTTAATATCTGTTCTTTGTATTTAATTTTTGATAGTTTGATTAATATGTGTCTTGGCGTATTTCTCCTTGGATTTATCCTGTATGGGACTCTCTGTGCTTCCTGGACTTGATTATTTCCTTTCCCATATTAGGGAAGTTTTCAACTATAATCTCTTCAAATATTTTCTCAGTCCCTTTCTTTTTCTCTTCTTCTTCTGGAACCTTTATAATTCGAATGTTGGTGCGTTTAATGTTGTCCCAGAGGTCTCTGAGACTGCCCTCAATTCTTTTCATTCTTTTTTCTTTATTCTGCTCTGCAGTAGTTATTTCCACTATTTCATCTTCAGGTCAATTATCCGTTCTTCTGCCTCAGTTATTCTGCTATTGATCCCTTCTAGAGTATTTTTAATTTCATTTATTGTGTTGTTCATCACTGTTTGTTTGCTCCTTAGTTCTTCTAGGTCCTTGTTAAACCTTTCTTGTATTTTCTCCATTCTATTTCCAAGCTTTTGGATCATCTTTACTATCATTACTCTGAATTCTTTTTCAGGTAGACTGCCTATTTCCTCTTCATTTGTCAGGCCTTGCTCCTTCATCTGCTGTGTGTTTGTCTTCTCATTTTGCTTAACTTACTGTGTTTGGGGTCTCCTTTTTGCAGGCTGCAGGTTCATAGTTTCCATTGTTTTTGGTGTCTGTCCCCTGCAGGTTCGTAGTTTCCGTTGTTTTTGGTGTCTGGCTAAGGTTGGTTCAGTGGGTTGTGGAGGCTTCCTGGTGGAGGGGACTAGTGCCTGTGTTTTGGTGCATGAGGCTGGATCTTGTCTTTCTGGTGGGCAGGTCCACGTCTAGTGGTGCGTTTTGGGGTGTCTGTGGCCTTATTATGATTTTAGGCAGCCTCTCTGCTAATGGGTGGGGCTGTGTTCCTGTCTTGCTAGTTGTTTGGCATGGGGTGTCCTGCACTGTAGCTTGCTGGTCGTTGAGTGGAGCTGGGTGTTGGTGTTGAGATGGAGATCTCTGGGAGATTTTCGCCGTTTGATATTACGTGGAGCTGGGAGGTCTCTTGTGGACCAGTGTCCTGAAATTGGCTCTCCCACCTCAGAGGCACAGCAGTGATTCCTGGCTGCAGCACCAAGAGCCTGTCTTCCACACAGCTCAGAATAAAAGGGAAAAATAAAAGAAAGAAAGAAAGAGGAAGATAAAATAAAATAAAGTTATTAAAATAAATATTAAGAAAAAAAGTTTTTAAGTAAAAAAAAAACAGACAGACAGAACCCTAGGACAAATGGTAAAAGCAAAGCTATATAGACAAAATCACACACTTAAGCATACACATACACACTCACAAAAAGAGAAAAAGGGGAAAATATACATATATCTTGCTCTCAAAGTCCACCTCCTCAATTTGGGATGATTCGTTGTCTATTCAGGTATTCCACAGATGCAGGGTACATCAAGTTTATTGTGGAGATTTAATCCGCTGCTTCTGAGGCTGCTGGGAGAGATTTCCCTTTCTCTTCCTTGTTTGCACAGCTCCCGGGGCTCAGCTTTGGATTTGGCCCCGCCTCTGTGTGTAGGTCGCTGGAGGGCGTCTGTTCTTCGCTCAGACAGGATGGGGTTAAAGGAGCCACTGATTCGGGGGCTCTGGCTCACTCAGGCCGCGGGGTGGGAGGGGCACAGAGTGCGGGGCGGGCCTGCGGCGGCAGAGGCCAGCATGACGTTGCACCAGACTGAGGCGCGCCGTGCGTTCTCCCGGGGAAGTTGTCCCTGGATCCGGGGACCCTGGCAGTGGCGGGCTGCACAGCCTCCCCGGAAGTGGGGTGTGGATAGTGACCTGTGCTCACACACAGGCTTCTTGGTGGCGGCAGCAGCAGCCTTAGCGTCTTATGCCCGTCTCTGGGGTGCGCGCCGATAGCCGCAGCTCGCACCCGTCTCTGGAGCTCCTTTAAGCGGCGCTCTTAATCCCCTCTCCTCGCGCACCAGGAAACAAAGAGGCAAGGAAAAGTCTCTTGCCTCTTTGGCAGCTCCAGACTTTTCCCCGGACTCCCTCCTGGCTAGCCGTGGCGCACTAACCCTCTGTAGGCTGTGTTCACGCCGCCAACCCCAGTCCTCTCCCGGCGCTCCGACCGAAGCCCGAGCCTCAGCTCCCAGCCCCACCTGCCCCGGCGGGTGAGCAGACAGGCCTCTCGGCTGGTGAGTGCTGGTTGGCCCTGATCCTCTGTGCGGGAATGTCTCCGCTTTGCCCTCCGCACCCCTGTTGCTGCGCTCTCCTCCGCGGCCCCGAAGCTTACCCCCTCCGCCACCCGCAGCCTCCACCCGCGAAGGGGCTTCTCATGTGTGGAAACCTTTCCTCCTTCACAGCTCCCTCCCACTGGTGCAGGTCCCGTCCCTATTCTTTTGTCTTTTTATTTTTTTTCTTTTGCCCTACCCAGGTACGTGGGGAGTTTCTTGCCTTTTGGGAGGTCTGAGGTCTTCTGCCAGCGTTCAGTAGGTGTTCTGTAGGACTTGTTCCACGTGTAGATGTATTTCTGGTGTATCTGTGGGGAGGAAGGTGATCTCCGCATCTTACTCTTCCGCCATCTTGAAGCTCCTCACATAGTCTATTTTAAGGAAGGGAGATCATCCTTCCTTAAGGATGGGCTCGATTCAATCAGTTGAAAGGCCTTACACACAGAGCTAAGGCTTCCTGGAAGAAGATATTCCACCTGTAGACATCAGTCTTACCTGTGTCCAAGAGTGACAGCCTGCCCTATAATTTCAGACCTGTGGGCTTAGTCTGTTTAGGCTGTTGTAACAAAAATACCGTAGACTGGCTGGCTTAAACAACAGATATTTATTTTTCGCAGTTCTGGAGACTGGGAAGTCCAAGATCAAGGTACCAGTAGACTTGATGTCTGGTGAAGCTCGCTTCCTGGTTCATAGATGGCCATCTTCTTGCTGTGTCTTCGCATGTCCAAAGGGGCGAGAGGGGTCTCTGGGGTCTCTTTTATAAGGGCTCTAATCCCATTCATGAGTGCTTTACTATCATGACCTAATCACCTCCCAAAGGCCCCACCTCCAAAATCCATTATCACCTTGGGGGTTTCAACATATGAATTTTGGAGGGACACCCATATTCGGTTGAGAGCACTTGCTTAGCTAGCCTCCACAATCACAGAAGCCAATTCTGTGTAATAAATGCCTTAATATGTATCTCCAACCCTTCCGTCTCTCTAATTAACCCTAAGTGACACATAAACTAGGAAAATTAACATTATGCCTATAGTCTCATTCTTTATTAACGATTCTTAACCTGAGGTCACAGGATGTGTTTCAATAATCAGGGAAGAGCCTGAAACTGCAGGCAGCATTCAGAATGTTCATACATTTTGTGAACTTTCCTGGGGAAAGTCTAGCTTTCACCAAATCCTCAGAAAGTGCATTACACTCAAAATGACCAAAGGCGCTGCATTACACACATCTTTCTAGCTCCATTAAATCTGATAGCAGTGACAACAGAAGGAATGGAGGCCCACTGGCTTTAAATAAGACTCAGGTGAACCCCTATTTTGAGAGAAATCTGATTGTGATGGGCGACAGCCAGCAACCCAGTGGTGGTTCCAGAGTTTCATTCTCTTTAGTTGACGGTGGCTCAAGGTATTTACAGTATGTTTCAAACCTCTAAAGACAAGGATGAAGGGAGTGCCTGCAAGTTTCATTGGTAGTGGCTCCAAGCACAGAACAATTGAAATTTCGCCATCCTAGGAGAGGCAAGTGTGGAGACAAAGAAGCAAGTAAGGTTTTGCATATCATTTTGATCACATCCTTTTTTAAATAAATATTTGGCTTAAAAAGCTGAATAATAGGGGGCTTCCCTGGTGGCGCAGTGGTTGAGAGTCCACCTGCCGATGCAGGGGACACGGATTCGTGCCCCGGTCCGGGAAGATCCCACATGCCGCGGAGCAGCTGGGCCCGTGAGCTATGGCCGCTGAGCCTGCGCGTCCGGAGCCTGTGCTCCGCAACGGGAGAGGCCACAACAGTGAGAGGCCCGCATACCACCAAAAAAAAAAAAGCTGAATAATAAGCTAGTCCTTTGGCCAACATTCCTTCTTGCCAAGATTAAAAAGTAGAAGATAACAAAAAAGAAGAAAATGTTATCAATGGTGGGAAAGAGGGGAGCAGATGTTGACTCACCAAGTTGGAAGGAGGTGCCGAGGAACGTCAGTCAAGATTACAGAAAGCAGAAAACCCTTTTTAAAGGCTTTTCAGCCAAAGTAGCGCATTCTCGCGGAAGGACTTTTCCCCCCTATTTTTAGTTTTGTTAAGTCTCTATAAGAGACCAGCGTCTCACACACAGGCATGTCTCTTATTTACACAGTCTAACATGCAAGCAGCCCATCCCCTTCTTGTCATGCTTTGGGTAGTCACTGCCCATGACAAGGCAGAAAAGTCAGGGCAGGATCACCCCATGGAAATGTGCCCCTCTCTGAGCAGGGAGGGGTTAAGTGTCTCTCCCTCTGTTGGCTCCTTTACCCACAGGCTAAACCAGGTGCAGGCCCTGGGCCAATGCATGTTTGAGGAAACAGCCTACAGCTCCTTGTGCTCTGCCCCTTGGAATCTGGCCTTGGTCACAGGGCCATAAAGCTAACGTCTGATATTGCTGGAATGCGCCCTGGGCCCAGGTGTAACCTCCCCACTGCTTCTTTGCCCCAGGGAGCTGGCCAGTTCCATGGCGCCAACTTCTTCCTTTTGTTTCCTTACGTATGACTTGAATTCCCACCTGGGACTGCAACTCTCTCTCACATACCAAAGTTAATCTCACATAAAGGGAATGCAGGGTGCTTGATCTGAGAAGGAAATTCTATTCCAGATTGATATGCATTTATACCAATCTTCATTATTGGGGTTAGGGAGGAATTAGTGAGTTACCTGAATTCTTAGATCAAAGTTTAAAAGGGGTCAGTGGAGAAAATGTTAAGACTGCCAATGGGAATTCCAAGATTCTCCAGGGTCAAGACGCCTTAGTGCCACTGCTTCCTGCTTGCCAATGAGTAAGCCAAGAGTTGAAACTTAACAATTAAAAAATAGAAGTAAAGAGAAATTTAAAAGATAGTTAAAATCATAAAAATGGAGGAAAAAAACTATATTTAATGGAGGGGGAAAACAAAAATAAAAGCAGGGCATCCCTGGTGACACAGTGGTTAAGAATCCACCTGCCACGCAGTGGTTAAGAATCCACCTGCCAATGCAGGGGACACGGGTTCGAGCCCTGGTCTGGAAAGATTCCACATGCCGTGGAGCAACTAAGCCCGTGCGCCACAACTATTGAAGCCCACATGCCTAGAGACCATGCTCCGCAACAAGAGAAGCCACCGCAGTGAGAAGCCCACGCACCACAATGAAGAGTAACCCCCTCTCGCCGCAACTAGAGAAAGACCACGTGCAGCAACAAAGACGCAACTCAGCCAAAAATAAATAAATAAATTTATTTTAAAAAAAAAGAATCCGCCTGCCAGTGCAGGGGACACGGGTTCGAGCCCTGGTCCGGGAAGATCTCACATGCCGCAGAGCAACTAAGCCCGTGTGCCACAATTACAGAGCCTGCGCTTCAGAGCCCGCGGTCCAGAGCCCGCGAGCCACAACTCCTGGATCCCAGGCACTTACAGCCCGTGCTCCGCAACCAGAGAAGCCACGCAATGAGAAGCCCACGCACCGCAACGAAGAGTAGCCCCCGCTCACCGCAACGAAGAGTAGCCCCCGCTCACCGCAACTAGAGAAAGCCCACGCACAGCAACAAAGACCCAACGCAGCCAAAAATAAAATAAAATAATAATAAGATTTTTTTAATAAATAAAAGCAATAAGACAAAATGAGATTAATACATATAAGGTAGAAAAAATGTCAAAGTGAACTAAAAGAAAGTCACATAAAAAAAGAAAAGTGTAGGAGAGGAAAAATGAAACTTTTTTCCTCCATCTTCCTAGGTTTTATGGGTAAGGCCTGCAAGCAAGTCTGACAAAAGACTGATTAACAAGAGAAAAACAAGAAGTTTATGAACACATGCATGCTGTATACACATGTGAGTATTCAGTGATAAGTAACTCAAAACAGTGGTTAGAACTTGGGCTTACATAACACCTTAGCAAAAGAACAATGTATTTTTAGAGAAATGACAAGATAAAGGAATAAGACTTAGAGTTTCTAGGGCAACAAATTACGGGAGGGTAAATGTGTGGGGGAACTAATGGTAGGTAAGGACTAGTTAGTAAGGTTTGTTATGTAGATTCCTCTGGTGCCGTCTCTGGGCTGTTAACTGAGTAGAGTTGTCTCCAGTGATAGTAATTAACTTCTGTCCTTCATGGTAGAGAAAGGAGAGGGGATCGCTTTACAAATTACATCCTGCTTTTGGCAAATAGGAGGAGGGCAGAGAGCTTTTCTTACACCTGCTTCTTCTCAATCGCCTTCAGCTCAAAATAACCCTATGCCAATGTGGCATATTTGGGGGTAGCCTAGTCTGGTACCCTTCAGAAGCAGTCATGACTATTGAGACACAGATAGAATAAGAGGGCTCAAATACGTAAAAGAGAACACCATAAAATAAACTGTAACCTGAATAAAATCGGGCCTCTGAGTTCTGACATTAGGGTTGAACAGTATGGACTTGCATCCAGAAGAAACCCAAGTTTGCCTGTGGATGGAATAAGAAGAAAGTAGAAGGCATTGCAGAAGGTCTTGCGAGGAGGCAAGATAAGGGGAGTAACAGTGCACAGGACAGCAGGACTAGTCTCTAAAAGCCTTCTTCGGACGCATTGCGTTGCCAAAGAACCCACCTCTGAGCAGTTGTCCGGAATCTCATTACCGCCCTCCACGTGGTCGCCACAACACCAAGCTGCTGTCCTGTTTCCTCCTTCCCTGAGGTCCACTGCCCGTGCACTGCCTTTGTCCAAAAGCCACGCAGCTTGATAACTGACCACCCTTCCCCTGGGATCTGCCACAATGTCTCCTGTTCTGCTCATTTTTCTGGAAAGGAGCAATACTCTTCCAATCTGGAGTTCTAGTGAATTATATTCCCTTTATAAAATATAAATGATACTACAAAAATGTAAAGTATTTACGAGGCTAGGAGTAGGGAAATTGTCCCTAGGGACTATTTTAAACTAAAATGACAGAGCAGCGGAGGTTCAAGGTTTAACCCTAACCGTCTAAGTCCCGGTACCTCGGCCTGGCTACCTACAGACTGTGCCAAAGGCAGGTTTAGAGAAATACGGAGATAGACAGGGGAGGGAGGCCTGAGAGTTGTAATCGGTTGCCATCGCAATAGGAACTGACAAGGTGAAGCAACTACTTAAAAAGAAAAAAAAGACGATGTCTAGTTATGCCTGGGTCCATCCTCTGCACCAGCTCCAATCAGCCAGACGTGGCTGCCCGGAGTGCGGTGTTGAACATCGTGAGGCCACATGTGGACTCAGCAAGAAGGAGGGCCAGGATCAGCGAGTAATACCAGCAGGGAGTGCAGGGCTGGGGAGAGGTGCTGGGCACTCAGTGCACTGCTGGCCCTGGGCCTGGGAGCCAGTTCTCGGGAGGAAAGCTGTGTCTTACCGCATACAATCGGCTTCAGAAAGCCATAAACCGAAAGGCCTGCGAGAGCCAGGCAGGTACCAGGAAAGAAAAGAGTAGGCAGGAGGGGCCTGTGTGTGGCTAGCAGAATATTTTTGGAGGCAAATAATAGAGAAAGAAAGCCAACTCAGCCTGCTTGAGCAATGTGGAACTGTAGGAGACCATAGTTCACGAGTACAGTTAGGTGAATAATATTTCACCTAACAAGACTTTGAGAGTCAGGGTAAGCCAAACGTGCCACGATGAAGATTCTAGCCTGACCTTTCGTCATCCCTCAGCTCCTCCCTCTTCTATGTGGATGCCCATCACCGCCACCTTATCCCCGCTGCTTTAGGAACCCAGGCTTAGCCCATCAGTAGCCGGCACTCCTGGGGCTGGTCCAGGGGTGGGCCTGTGATCCAATTGGTCTAATCAGACTACAGGGAATATCTTATTTCATGCTTGAGGCAGAGGCTTCTTTTTTTACCCATGGATGTGAACAAGAAAGTTTTTTGTCCAGTCACTGCTGATCACCATCTTGCTACCATGGGGGAAAGTCATTTCCTCCACACAGAGGAGGAAAAAGTTGAGAGGAAACAGAGACAGAACCTGCAACTATAGCACATTTGGTTTACCGTGACTCTCAAGTCCGATGTGGGTCTCGCTGGGTTAAAATCAGAATGTTGGCAGGGCTGCGTTCCTTCTGGAGGCTCTAGAGGAGAATGGTTTTACTGATATTTCCTTTTCCAGCTGCTGGAAGCCTCCTGCCTTCCTTGGCTTATAGCCGCCTCCTCCATCTTCAAAGCCAGCAATGTTGCATCTCTCTGACCATTCTCCATGGTCCCACCTTCTGACTATAGCCAGGAAAGGGCATCTGCTTTTAAAGACCCATGTCATTATATTAGGCCCACCTCCATAATAAATAATCTCCCCATCTCAAAAGCCTTAACCGAATCATAGCTGCAAAGTCCCTTTTGCCATGCAAGAAAATATAGTCACAAATCCCAGGGGTTAGATAATTTCTTCAGGCCCAGATTCACACTTTGTGGCTGCATATTTCCAAACTGTACATAGAGATCAAGAATGTTAGGGGGGGAAAAAAGGATTTCCCAGGAAAAAAAGAAAAAAAGTGAGTGAATACAGCAATATGTTCTACTTGACGAGTAACAATCTCTCCCTGGATTAAATGATGAACTATTGAAAAGGGTCCACAGGCTAACTTTAACCAAAAGAAAGCTGAGCAAAACCCAAATTAAACTGCATAGGTTCCATGAAGTCTTTGGAGAGCTTACAGTATGAAAGGGAGCTCACAGGTGAGATTATATTCCTTATAACCCCCAAGGACACAATCACTTTTATGTCGAGCTGGAAATGAAATAAAATGCTGGCTTCTGAAAAATTGTCAGATCAAGGAGAACATCTTGACTGGACAATGAGAATATATATAACTCTTCAGTCACCCCCTCAATCCTTTGAACCCTGGGGACTGTCATTCAACAGCTAACCCAGTCATGGAAATGAACTTACCCAGTCAAAAGGAAAGTGTCTGCCTGAGGATGAACAGCAGAGGATTTAGCTGCAATGAAAAGTGCTAGCTCCTTCTCAGCTCAGCTGCTCAATAGAGAAGGAGGGGAGGGGCGAAAACATCAAATAAAAGGAGCAGTAAGGAGTTTTGCCACTTAACAGCAACGTGTACAAGGGATTGAACACAGGGAACCTAGGCTCAGCAGACCTGCATCATAGCCCCTGCTTGGCCATCAACCAGTCGTGAAGACTTCGGTCAATGGCCTTAACTCTTTAGGGGCCGTGTTTCCTCATCCGATTTTTTTTATTCTAAAAGTATGTGTAGGCATCCTATTTTTTTCTTTTCTTTTTTTTTTTTTTGCGGTACGCGGGCCTCTCACTGTCGTGACCTCTCCCGTTGCGGAGCACAGGCTCCTGACGCGCAGGCTCAGCGGCCATGGCTCACGGGCCCAGCCGCTCCGCGGCATGTGGGATCTTCCCAGACCGGGGCACGAACCCGTGTCCCCTGCATCAGCAGGCGGACTCTCAACCACTGCGCCACCCGGGAAGCCCTCGGCATCCTATTTTTTAAATTCATTAAAGAAAAAAATTCATAATACTCCCACTCCATACAAGTATACACACCCCTCCTCTTATCCCACTCCCCAAAGGTGGAAAGCCTAGTGGGTACCCTCCCATAACTTTCATCATGCTTGTGTACAAACATTTATTCCTAATAGAGAGTCTGAATTTTTTGTTCTTATAAAAACTGAATTATACTATGTTTAAGACTCCACAATTTCCTTTTTTCTCATTTACCATAGATATCCTCCAGAACACAGTGCGGTCCTACTCCTTCCCCACCAGCCCTCCCCTTCCTTGATCCTTTCTCGTTTTATCCAGAAGTCACCTGAATAAATGTGTTGAGGGTAGTGGAGAGGACACTGAGATTTTCTGCACCCTAAGTCCACCAGGAATGGCCAGACAGTGCAGGTAAGGGGGAAATTAAACGATATTCGAAAATCTGCAAAGAAGAGAAATTGTAGGCAAGATGACAGACGTCCAATCTATGGTTCTCTTCAGAGAATTAGCTTTCAAACCAGAAAAACAACAACCACCTCTTATTGCTAAAGCTCAGAATACCTGTATTTCAGCAGCACCCAGGATGGTGTACATCCCTCTCTCTAGCCTCTCCTCCCCGGCTCCCCACTCCTTTCTCCCTAGAACTGCGCCACCCTTATCAGGACACTGCCTGACCCCTAGTGGCCACACCGCCTTCAGCTACACCAGCTGAGCTGCCTTTATCTGCTAGCTTGTCAAAATTCTAATTTGCTGACAGGTAAGCGGCATTTCCTTTGAAAAACTGATGTTTGTAAATCGCCACAGTAATGGGTCTCGGACTTTAAGACGGTCTTCAAAACAAGTAAATTTCAGAGAAAGTACCAGAGAGGCCTAAACACCAAAGAACACAAGCAATCCTTTGTCGTGTAACAGCGCTACTTGGCATTTCTCCTGAATCGATTTTCTCTGTGACCTGTGACAGGTTCCAGAGCCCTGAGGTCTGTCTTTTTAAAAAGGAGTAAAGAATTGCACTGAGTGGAAGGAAGTGTCCACAGGTCCACACAGCCATCGGAACCCACCCTGCTCAAGGCTTGGTGAAATAGGAAAGCCTAGAAACCAGAATATTTTCAGACCTGTGAAACGTTTGTGTCTTGGGGCTGAACTACCGAAATTAGTTCTGAACAGTAGGGAGAAGCAATGGGAGTTTGTGGGACTGTGAAATATTTTAGTTTCTAGTCTTATTTCATGAAGCATTCAGCAAGGGGTGGAAAGCAACTGAAAACTGAAGCAAATGGTTTTGACTGAACCACAACGAGGTCTAGTCCAGAGCCTACCTCCAAACCCCACCCTGCTCTGGTCAGATCTGACTTAGGATCAGCCGGGCTGAGCCTCCAGAAGGAGAGTCTCAGAAGCCACAGCTGAGGAAATCTAGGGTCGGCAGGGTTTCACAGTCCACACACATACAAGTGCGCGCGCACACAGACAGACAGACACACACACACACACACACACACACATAAAACTGGCCTCCAGTCCCAGATGGCTCTCAAAATACAGTGACCCCATTTTAAAAAGGGCAAGAGATCTGAACAGACATTGGACCAAAGACAACATTTGGAGGTCAAATAAGTATACGAAAAGATGCTCAGTACCATTTATCATTAGGAATTGCAACACAATAAATAAAGTAGTATTGGACTATAGCCCCAAGTATAAAATAACTATCCATGAGTCCACGCTGATATAGATAAGTGGTGGAATAAATAAATTGGAAAGTACAGACAAATCTCCCATGATGGAGAATTCCAAATAATTTATGTAAATGCCCCCTGATTAAGGAGACAGAGCACAACCTCCCACTTCTTAAGTGTGGGCTGTACGTAGGGAATTCCTTCCAAAGAGCACAGTGTGGAAAGGGAGAGAAAGGACGTGTGACATTACAGTGGAGAAACCTGACCAACCTACCTAGAACAGATGGTGAAGTCTGGCATCCTCAGTGATAGGTCATGTTGATAGTACACACCCTTGATAGGATGTGATGAGAATGACACTTTAACCTCTGTGATCTTCCTCCCCCAAACCCATAAGCCCGGTCTAATCACGAGAAGAACAAATCCTAGCTGAAGGACAGTCTACAGAATACCTGATCAGTACTACCCAAATCTGTCAAAGTCATCGAAAACGAGGGAAGTGTGAGAGAATGTCATGTCCGAGGGGAGCCTAGTGAGGTGTGACAGCTAATTGTAACGTGGTCCCCTGGACGGAACCCTGGAACAGAAAAGGGACATTAGATAGAAACGAAGGAAATTTGAATAAAACATGGACTTTAATGAATAATAATAATGCATCGATATTGGTCCATTAATTGAGACAAATCTTTCAAACTAATATATTGATAGTAGGGGAAACTGGGTTTAGGGTATATGGAAACTCTCAGTTCTATCTTTGCGATTTTTCTTTAAATTCAAAACTATTCTATAACTAAAATGTTTATTCAAAAAAAAAAGTAGATGAGCAACTCGTCTTGGTTTGGCCAGGACTTTCCTCGTTTTGGTACTGAAAGTATGGCATCTTTGGAAACCCCTCAGTAAGGGCAAAACAAGAGGGTTGGTCACCCTATGATACTCCAGCCCACTCCACAATATAAATTCCTGGGAGGCACTAAGAAAGCATTAGCAAACTACCCTAGCTTTCCCTTCCTAAGGTTTTGGTTATTTGTTGCCTAAATTCTTTTAGCACTGAAATGCTTGTGACTTCTCATAACTGACCTAAAACCCAGCAAGGCACAAACAGTAAGGATTTTACTTCAGTGGAAATGTCCATGGTGAGAAAAGAAAACATTCTCAGACATAATCAAGTTCACACCTCAACGTTTCCCATGCTCAATGTCTGTGGCTTGACAAATCATGAGTAATTCATAGAAACACAGTTATGGCAGCTCTGATGGCTTCTTACAGTATGAGACACAATTTCAGCGATGAATCACCTATACGGGCAAAACAAGTCGTCTCTGTTATCTGACGTCCTATGAGAAACTGAAGTACAGTATGGTCAGAGCTGGCTTGGGGACAGTTCAGCTGGAAAACCATCCAGGACACATCTATAGTGCTAAATATCATGAAGATGCTAAAATGCCACTGGAAATATAACAAGGTGGAAAAGATGGAATTTTCCAGAACTCCTTTTAGGGAGGTCACTGTCCATGGGCTGGAAGAAATACAAATACTACTCAGCTCTAACTCTTTCCTAGATACATAGAAACAAAGGAAAGTCACCCCACTGGTGGTGGTGTGAGGGCATGTCTCATGAATGCTAGTTGGACTTACACACATGGATTTAGGAACTACTTTTCAAACCTAAACCACTGTAGATAAAGAAGCATCTGCCAGGAGATAAGCCACGAGGTTGGAAAGGTGTGGAGCTCCCCCACTCCCTCCCACCCTCAAAATCCACCCGTGATCCCCCATCCCCAGCCAGGCACCAAACTCCAGAGGTGAGCCAGTGAATTGCATCCTCAAGAAGCGTGGGTCCAGTTACCCTGAGGCCTTCAGTTGCACTGAGATGCCTGTGCAGGTTTGGGACTCTGCCCTTCCTGCACACAGAACTCAACCCTTCCTCCAAAAAAACCTGGAATAAATTTCAAACACGTATAGGTTTGAAGAGGAAACAAATTATTAGCCTGCCAAGGCCTCCGCTAGTCGGATCCAGGGCAGGGAGGGCACCGTATTGAGGGCATAGGGCCCAGGCTTTAAGGATTCTAGGTTTAAATCCTGTCCGGGGCTCTTACAAATTATGGAACTTTGAGCAGAATCTTGACCTCTGGAACCCTGGATTTCTCATCCGTAAAATAAGGATAATTTTATGCATTCAATTATTTTCAATAGTGTTTGTGAAACACCTGCAATCGTCTGGCTCACCGTGGGGTCTGCATTCCCATTCCCTCCACAGCCTGCGTTACTCAGGGAGAGTGTCCCTACACTCCTCCGCTCTGTGACAGGGTGTCCTCCACCTGCATGCCCCTGCTCTCCGCAGATGGCCTCTCCTTCTCTCACAGAGAAAGGAAGTAGCCAGAGAGAGGCAGCTCCCTCGGCCCCAGGTATCCGCACCTGGTCTTCGCCTTCCTTCCTCCTGGACGAGGCCCATCTCTTGACCACTGCAGTGGAGTCCTCAACTCTGACCTGGGAGACTGGGCTCTACTGATTATTCCCTCCCACTTTCTAATAGGCCCCTTTCTAATTGGCCCTTAGGCTTGCTCAAGTATCTCATGATTTGGGGTTTTGTTTTAAAAAAAAAAAAAGGACTCTTCATTGAGTCCACTCCAGGTTCTGCTTGGGAATATCAGTCTTCCCACCAAGCCAAACTCCTTATAAGGCATGTCTAGCTCACCATCTTCTACTCCTCAACCCCCAGAGTCTGCCGTCCTCCCATCACTCCCCTAGGGGGGGCCTAGGTACCCCCTCTCTTCTCTACCCACACACACTGTGGGCTACCCCATCCTCTTGGAGCTTCAATTAGTTCAAATGCTGAGGACTTCAAAGCTCTGACTCTAGGCCCTCTCTGCAGACCTTTATATCCAGCTACGGGTATCTCCATTTAAAGAGGATTCACTGGAAGGGGAGATAAATTATGAACTTGCCTAAGGCATTGTATTAGTCTGCTCAGGGTGGCATAACAAAATACCACAGACTCGATGGCTTGAACAATGGAAATTTATTTCTCATAGTTCTGGAGGCCGGAAGTCCAAGATCAAGGTGTCGGTGGGTTTGGCTTCTTCTGAGGCCTCTCTCTTTGGCTGGCAGATGGTCACCTGCCACTGTGTCCTCACATGGTCTCTCCTGTGTACACACCCCAGGTGTCTGTGTCCAGATTTCCTCTTCTTGTAAGAACACCAGTCAGATTGGATCAGGCCACCCTACAGCCTCGTTTTAACTTAATTACTGCTTTAAAGGCCCTGTCTTCAAATACAGTAACACTCTCAGGTACTAGAGGGTTAGGGCTTCAACATATGAATTTGAGGAGAATGCAATTCAGCCCCACAGGAATGTACTTGGTATGTCAACTTAAGTTGCATGAGTGAGTCCAAAAGTCACTTCAGAATCAACATGTCCACCACTGTCTCCATCTTCACCCCTCAGACCTCATGGTCTGAGCTATGGGCTCTTCCCAGGACATGGTACCCATTTGGCTCACCACCTCCCCTGGTCAACCCATCACAAGCACACCTCTGCAATCTGCTCACTTCTTTCAATCCCCTTAGCAAAAAACCTGGTCCAAGCCACCACCCTCTCTCATCTGGGCTATCACAAGGATCTCCTAATTGATCTCTCACCCACTGGTCTGGCTCATCCACAACCCATTCTCCACGTGGCAGTAAGAATGAACCTTCTCAAATGCGATTCTGATCACGTTAAAACCTTACTTAAACAGATCCCCACTGCCCTCAGAATGAAGTCCACATTCTTCAGTATGGCCCACAAGGACCTATCTGATCTCAGTCCCTGCTTACTTCCCTCACTCTGAATTTCTTTCAGTTCTTCAAATGTACTACTCTTTTTTGCATGTATTCTTTACTCCTTCTGGGACACCCTCCATGTTTTCTCTAGCAAACTCTTACTTGTTCATCAGTTTTTAGATTAAACATCACTTCCTCCAGAAAGTCCTCTCTGATCTCCCCCACCAAGGGGGTTGGGTACCTCCCTTTGCACTGCACTGCATGGTTAATTAGCTGTCTCCTCTACTAGACATCATAAGAATAGGAAATATGTCTGTGTTGCTCTTCTCCCAATGCCTAGCACTGTGTCTAAAATACAATAGATACTCAATAAATGTTGAATGAAAAATATTAGTGAATGCAAGCATAGAATATGGCAAGAGTAAAGGACACAGTGAGAGAAGACCTGGGTCCTTGACTCAGCTCTGCCATTAACCAGCTACATCACAGTGTCTGTAGGCCAAATCTGATTGGACTAGAAGCTCATCTCTCAATGTCTCTCTTCATGCTAAACCACTATAATTCTTCATCTCTGATCCCAGGTAGAATAGACTGTGTTGCGTATCCAAGAAAGAGACCTTCTGCCTGCTATTGATTCAGACAGAATGCCAATAGCTTGATGGAAATATAAGAGGCCCAGGAAAGGCCAGCAGAAGACAGAAGTAATAAAAAAGACCATTCCCTGACACTGAAAGTCTTCTGAATCAAGATGATTATATAAATCATTCTTTTTTTTTTTTTTATAAATCATTCTTGACAACAACCCAAAGAGAAAACAGACACTGAATGCAATGACTTTTGCCCTCCCCTCCCCATCGTGTTTCTCTCTCTTCCTCTGTCACCCTCCCTACACAAACTCAGAGATTCTCATTCTTAATAAGATGTGTGTGTATGGTGGGGGGCTGGAAGCTCTTCAATTAAGATGATTATGGATCAAGTTCCCAAACATCCTCTTAGCTTGAGGAGATTGTTGTCTGTTTCCAACAAGGCAAACACAATTTGTTTTAAGTTATAAAGGCTCCATCCTGGTTTGCAAGAACTAGGATGGGGGGAGGCTGGTGAAAAAATTTAATTAAGAAGCCATATCTGGAAAATTTTTAGTCAGTCATGGAAAATAGTGGGTGCGTGTGCTACAGACCTGAAGACAACCTGGCAGCCTGCCTCTCTCTTGTTTTGTTTCTCCTCTTCTATTTGATTTAGAAGAAGCAACTCCTTCTCCTGTATGCTTGGTGCCAGCGATACCAAACAATAAATGTGACTAGGGCAGGAATACATGTTCATAACAGAAGAAAACTTCAGAGGTCTGCCAGTACATTTGCCTTATAGTGAAAACAGGTCTAGCTACAGAGTTGCAAAATTTATGTAGAAATAAAATGAACCCAACATGGAGGAATTCCACTCAACACGAGTGCTGTGATGCAATTTGCCAAAGTGCTATGGAGACAAAGGTGAATAAAATAGAGCCTTGTCCTTGAGGAGGTCAGTCTATCACCAGGGTCCTCAACCTTGGTTGTCCACTGAAATCACTAAGGAGCTTTACAAAACACTGATGCACTGTTGGTGGGAACGTAAAATGGTGCAACCACTGTGGAAGAGCATATGGTGGTTCCTCAAAAAATAAAAAATAGAACTACCATGATCCAGCATTTCATTTCTGGATATATACCTAAAAGAATTGAAAGCAGGGTCACCCATGTTCATAGTAGCATTATTCACAAAGCCAAAAGGTGGAAGTAAACCAAGTGTCCATCAACAATGAATGGATAAACAAAATGTAGTGTAAAAATACAAGGGGATATTAGTTGGTCTGAAAAAGGAAGGACATTTTGACACATGGTATAACAAGGATGAACTTTGAGGACATTATCCTAAGTCAAATAAGCTAGTCACAAAAAAGACAAACACTATAACTCTAATTATATAAGGTACATAAAGTAGCCAAATTCATAAAGAAAGAAAGTAGACCGATGGTTGCCAGGGGCTGGGAGCAGGAGGTAATGGGGAGTTATTGTTTAACAGGTACAGAATTTCGATTTTACAAGATGAAAAGTTCTGTGGATGGAACTTCCCTGGCAGTTCAGTGGTTAAGACTCTTAGCTTCCACTGCAGGGGGCACGGGTTCCATCCTTGGTTGGGGAACTAAGATCCAGGATGCCGCTAGGCGTGGCCGAGAGAAAAAATTGTCTAACAAAAAAAAAGAAAGGAACAAAAAGAAAGTTCTGTGGATGGGTAGCGGCAATGGGCGATGGTAGCACAGCAATGTCAATGTATTTTATGCCACTGAACGTTAGACTTAAAAATGGCTAAGAGGATGAAGTTTACATTACTGGTATTTTACCACAATTTAAAAATAATTAGTTAATTAATTGATTTAAAAACACACACACACACACACTGATGCCAGGGTCCCACCATCAGAGAGCCTGATTTAACTGATCTGGAGTACAGTCTGGACATGGGGATTTTTAAAACCTCCCAGGAGATTCTAATATGCAGCCTCATTTGAGAAGCACTGCTGTGGACCATAAAAACCACTGTTCTACAGAGAAAGAGCTAACCCTGGTGTTAGAATACCTGGGTTCTTCATCAATTGAAGCCACATGAGTGCTTGAAACTTTGCTGAACCTCAGTTTACCTCTTTATGTGTAAATTTACATGATAACCCACCCCATGGTGGTGTTGTGAAGATTCATTTCAGTTAGACTAGGTGAAAAGATTTTATACTTTAACGATCATAAGACATAACTAAATAAAAGAAAAATAAGCAGAGATAATTTGCTTTTCTCCCTGACATCTAAATGCCTTTATTCAAGCCCCAAAGTGAAATGGATCTCTCCTTCCCTCCTTCAAAAGTCCCAAAGAAACTTGTTAGCATCTTTATTGTAGCACCAACCCTGCATCCAAGTGACCTAGGTATATGTCTGCTACCCCACAGATCTTGGTTCCATAAAGGCAGGCCATGACTGATGCATGGCCACAGGCCTCACCGTGCCCAGCACATAGCAGGCATTCAATAAATATTTGCTAAATTGGGTTGAACTGCATTATTTAACATCATGTAAACCTGAGGCATTCAGCGCATTTCAAGCAGTACGTCTGTCACCAGCAGATTCATTACTCCAAGGACAAGCTTTACTTCCATAAATAATAAGATACATATGCACAGAGCAGGAGTGGTGGCCCGAAAAACAAAGAGATGCTGTGATACATACATGGGATCACAATCCAAACAAAGGTTCTACTATCCCTGACACCCAAGCCACCCAACCATAGTCTTCTACTTTGGTACAAATATTGGTGCTATTATTATAAACTTGAAGGGTCAGCCAATACGAGACTAAGATGATAACACATTTTTATAAAATGTAAAGGTATGTTTCCTTGAGTCCTTAGGAGATATTAAAGCAGTGAGCTGGGTCAACCCTCCCAACACACAAGACGATCCACTGCTGAAATATAAGGAGAAAGAGACAAAATTTACTGCCCCTACCTATTATTCAGTCATCCCTCTCTTAATCAGGGTATTGGTTCAAAAACATAAGTCGCAGGCTTCCCTGGTGGCGCAGTGGTTGAGAGTCCGCCTGCCGATGCAGAGGACACGGGTTC
Source organism: Phocoena phocoena (assembly GCF_963924675.1). Lineage (NCBI taxonomy): Eukaryota > Metazoa > Chordata > Mammalia > Artiodactyla > Phocoenidae > Phocoena > Phocoena phocoena. The sequence goes on along the minus strand of NC_089222.1, from coordinate 32,266,246 downwards.
GTGCCCCGGTCCGGGAAGATCCCACATTCTGCAGAGCGGCTGGGCCCGTGAGACATGGCCGCTGAGTCTGCGCGTCCGGAGCCTGTGCTCCGCAACGGGAGGGGCCACAGCAGTGAAGGCCCGAGTACCGCAAATACACACACACACACACACACACACACACACACACACACACACACACACATATATATATATATATATATAAGTCGCTCAGAAAGGGCTAATTTGGACATATAACATACAAAGGTATTATGTAATCTCATTTGGCCTTCCATAAACTCTAACTGGGAAAACTAATTTGGGAAGAGATGGGGGAAAAGGAAATTCCTATTTTTTGCACATTTGTTATACGCTAGGCCGTTTATTTTCTCATTATATTCTCACAACAACTCTATCAGATAATAATGTGTTCAGCTGCAAATAGCAGAAGCACTGATCCAAAGTGACTTAAGCAAATAGGATTTATTTTTCTCACATATAAAAGTTTGGAGATAGGAACTACTGTCACTGGCTCTAGGACTCTCTTGGCCTTTCCTTTATGTCTATTTCCTCTTAGCCACAAAATGGGAGCTCTAGCTCCAGACGTCACAGCCATGTTCAAGGTGAGAAGGGGGAGGGGCCATGCCATCTGCATTTGTTCCTCTTTCTCTTTTTCTAATCTAGAAAGCAAATGCACTCCCACTGACTTCTCCTCATGTCTGTCTTAGGCTGGGTTCTCTAAAATTCTTGTGCAAGTGACGTACTGAGGGAATGTTTTCAGAGAAGCTCTTAAGGGAGTAAAGAGAGCAGGCAAAGATGTGGGCTCAGCTGAAATCTCTCCTCAGCCTGATCCCACCACAGAGCCATCTCATATTGAGGCTAGGGGTTCTGGATTTCAAATCCCCGTGTTAGTCAGCCATTAGCTGCAGGCTGCCAAGGGTGCACGGTATAATCTCCTAGTCATTTCCAAGCAAGGACGCTTCCTTTTGCTGAAGGCAATTCACAGCAGGGGGGAACGGGTACACTGTCCCAGTAAAGGAGAGCTGAACAGGCCACCAAAGCATCTTCTACAATCTTATGGTCTAAAACTAGGTCACATGGCTGCCTCTGAGTACAATGGATATTTGGAAAGTAAATACCTGGCTTTTCAGCCTCTACTGTGAGATATGAATGACTCAGTTGGTCAATCAACAACGTCTTCGAAAACATCTCCTGACATAGGACCCTTACTTGTTAAAGAGAGAAATCTTTTTTCCTATTCCTGGTATTTCCTTCCATGTGACATGAATTCCACTAAAACAGTTATCTCAAACTTTTTGGCCTCAGGACCCCTTTAAATTCTTAAAAATTATTGAGGATTTTTTAAAGCTTTTATTAATCTAGGTTATGTCTATGGTTATTTACCACATTAGAATTTAAAACTGATAAAATTTTAAATATTTATGGGAATTCCCTGGTGGTCCAGTGGTTAGGACCCAGTGCTTTCCCTGCCATGGGCCTGGGTTCTCGGGAAACTAAGATCCTGCAAGGCATGTGGCACGGCCAAAAAGAAAAAGAAAAATTTTAAATCTTTATGTATTAATTCATTTTTAAACAATAATAAATCCATTATTATCATAAATAACATTATCAAAAATAATTATATTTTCCAGAAAAAAAATTTTAATTAAGACTATAATTGTTACATATTTTTACGACCTTAGTGTCTGGCTTAATGGAAGACAGCTGAATTCTCACAGCAGCTTCTACACTGAGTTTGTTTTGCAATATGTTTTATTTGAAGTACATCAAGAAAATCCAGCCTCACAAGGATTTAGAATTGGAAAAGGGAAGAGTAGTTAAATATTTTCAGATAATTATGGATATTCTGCTTTGATACTACACCAAAACTCAGTAAGTGGTAGTTTCTCAAATGTTAATTGCAACGCGGAATATAAAACTAAATCAATGAACTTTACAAACCCTGATAAATTAAAATTCTCTGACCTACCTTGCAGTTTGAATGGATTTTTGTAACATTATGCATTGAATATTTTTAAAGTTTCGTTTCACTGAGTCAAACTGATCTTCCAGATGCTGCCTCATTTCATTATACAGTATCCCAAACCACATTAATATCGTCACCAATAACAAAAGTCTTTATTTTTTTTTAATTTTATTTATTTTTTTATACAGCAGGTTCTTATTAGTCATCCATTTTATATACATCAGTGTATACATGTCAATCCCAAACTCCCAATTCATCACACCACCACCCCACCCCTCCACCACTTTCCCCGCTTGGTGTCCATACGTTTGTTCTCTACATCTGTGCCTCAACTTCTGCCCTGCAAACCGGTTCATCTGTACCATTTTTCTTGGTTCCACATATATGCATTAACATACGATATATTTTTCCTCTTTCTGACTGACTTCACTCTGCATGACAGTCTCTAGACCCATCTACGTCTCAACAAATGACCCAATTTCATTCCTTTTTAGGGCTGAGTAATATTCCATTGTATATATGTACCTCATCTTCTTTATCCATTTGTCTGTCGATGGGCATTTAGGTTGCTTCCATGACCTGGCTATTGTAAATAGTGCTGCAGTGAACATTGGGGTGCATGTGCCTTTTTGAATTATGGTTTTCTCTGGGTATATGCCCAGTAGTGGGATTGCTGGGTCATATGGTAATTCTATTTTTAGTTTTTTACGGAACCTCCATACTGTTCTCCATAGTGGCTGTAACAATTTACATTCCCACCAACAGGACAAGAGTGTTCCCTTTTCTCCACACCCTCTCCAGCATTTGTTGTTTGTAGATTTTCTGATGATGCCCATTCTAACTGGTGTGATGTGATACCTCATTGTAGTTTTGATTAGCATTTCTCTAATAATTAGTGATGTTGAGCAGCTTTTCATGTGCTTCTTGGCCATCTGTATGTCTTCATTGGAGAAATGTCTATTTAGGTCTTCTGCCCATTTTTGGATTGGGTTGTTAATTTTTTTAATATTGAGCTGCATGAGCTGCTTGTAAATTTTGGAGATTAATCCTTTGTCCGTTGATTCGTTTGCAAATATTTTCTCCGATTCTGAGGGTTGTCTTTTTGTCTTCTTTGTAGTTTCCTTTGCTTTGCAAAGGCTTTTAAGTTTCACTAGGTCCCATTTGTTTATTTTTGGTTTTTTTTCCATTACTCTAGGAGGTGGATCAAAAAAGATCTTGCTGTGATTTATGTCAAACAGTGTTCTTCCTATGTTTTCCTCTAAGAGTTTTATAGTGTCCAGTCTTATATTTAGGTCTCTAATCCATTTTGAGTTTATTTTTGTGTATGGTGTTAGGGAGTGTTCTAATTTCATTCTTTTACATGTAGCTGTCCAGTTCTCCCGGCACCACTTATTGAAGAGACTGTCTTTTCTCCATTGTATATCCTTGCCTCCTCTGTCATAGATTAGTTGACCATAGGTGTGTGGGTTTATCTCTGGGCTTTCTATCCTGTTCCATTGATCTATATTTCTGTTTTTGTGCCAGTACCATATTGTCTTGATTACTGTACCTCTGTAGTATACTCTGAAGTCAGGGAGTCTGATTCCTACAGCTCCGTTTTTTTCCCTCAGAACTGCTTTGGCTATTCAGGGTCTTTTGTGTCTCCATACAAATTTTAAGATTTTATTTTCTAGTTCTGTAAAAAATGCCATGGGTAATTTGATAGGAATTGCATTGAATCTGTAGATTGCTTTGGGTAGTATAGTCATTTTCACAATATTGATTCTTCCAATCCAAGAACATGGTACATCTCTCCATCTGGTGGTATCATCTTTAATTTCTTTCAATGGTGTCTTATAGTTTTCTGCATACAGGTCTTTTGTCTCCTTAGGTAGGTTTATTCCTAGGTATTTTATTCTTTTTGTTGCAATGATAAATGGGAGTGTTTCCTTAATTTCTCTTTCAGATTTTTCATCATTAGTGTATAGGAATGCAAGAGATTTCTGTGCATTAATTTTGTATCCTGCAACTTTACCAAATTCATTGATTAGCTCTAGTAGTTTTCCGGTGGCATCTTTAGGATTATCTATGTATGGTATCATGTCATCTGAAAACAGTGACAGTTTTACTTCTTTTCCAATTCGTATTCCTTTTATTTCTTTTTCTTCTCTGATTGCAATGGCTAGGACTTCCAAAACTATGCTGAATAACAGTGGCGAGAGTGGACAACCTTGTCTTGTTCCTGATCTTAGAGGAAATACTTTCAGTTTTTCACCACTGAGAATGATGTTTGCTGTGGGTTTGTCATATATGGCCTTTATTATGTTGAGGTAGGTTCCCGCTATGCCCACTTTCTGGAGAGTTTTTATCATAAATGGGTGTTGAATTTTGTCAAAAGCTTTTTCTGCACCTATTGAGATGATTGTATGGTTTTTATTCTTCAGTTTGTTAATATGGTGTATCACATTGATTAATTTGCATATATTGAAGAATCCTTGCATCCCTGGGATGAATCCCACTTGACCATGGTGTATGATCCTTTTAATGTGTTGCTGGATTCTGTTTGCTAGTATTTTGTTGAGGATTTTTGTATCTATGTTCATCAGTGATATGGGTCTGTAATTTTCTTTTTTTGTAGTATCTTTGTCTGGTTTCGGTATCAGGGTGATGGTGGCCTCATAGAATGAGTTTGGGAGTGTTCCTTCCTCTGCAATTTTTTGGAAGAGTTTGAGAAGGATGGGTGTTAGCTCTTCTCTAAATGTTTGTTAGAATTCACCTTGAAGCCATCTGGTCCTGGACTTTTGTTTGTTGGAAGATTTTTAATCACAGTTTCAATTTCATTACTTGGGATTTGTCTGTTCATATTTTCTGTTTCTTCCTGGTCCAGTCTCGGAAGGTTATACCTTTCTAAGAATTTGTCCACTTCTTCCAGGTTGTTCATTTTATTGGCATAGAGTTGCTTGTAGTAGTCTCTTAGGATGCTTTGTATTTCTACAGTGTCTGTTTTAACTTCTCCTTTTTCATTTCTAATTTTATTGATTTGAGTCCTCTCCGTCTTTTTCTTGATGAGTCTGGCTAATCGTTTATCAGTTTTGTTTATCTTCTCAAAGAACCAGCTTTTAGTTTTATTGATCTTTGCTACTGTTCTCTTTATTTCTATCTCATTTATTTCTGCTCTGATCTTTATGATTTCTTTCCTTCTGCTAACTTTCAGTTTTGTTTATTCCTCTTTCTCTAGTTCCTTAAGGTGTAAGGTTAGATTGTTTATTTGAGATTTTTCTTGTTTCTTGAGGTAGGCTTGTATAGCTATAAACTTCCCTCTTAGAACTGTTTTTGCTGCATCTCATAGGTAGAAAAGTCTTTAAGTATTAGAAAGCTGTAAAGCCTATGGTGGCAGATACAAGTTTCCTAAAATTCTAATTTTTGCTTGTAAACACAGTTTTATCATTAGCAACAAATACTGTCAGTTACCTTGAAGTGACTGTCACTTCATAAGAGAAAATGTTTGCCAAATGCCCAAGTCTGAATAATCATAGTTTGTCAGTAATGAGTGGCAAGTAAAATGATGTTCTGGAGGGAAAATCTAGTTCAGCTCACAACTCAAACAATAACACAAATGCTTTTCCTCTAGACAACCATTGTGTTCCTGGATGCAGCAAAAGTACACTCAACCATCAGTGTGAGAAAATTAACTATGTTCATCAAAGTCATTCTTAAATGAAACCCTTTGGTTTTTTTTTTCTTTTTTCCTGGGTGTGTTGCAGGAAAGAACATAATGACTGCTAGGACATAAAGAACATAATGACTACTAGTTTGGTGTCTCTGCCCTGATTCATGCTAAGGCACAAGCAGCTTCACCCACCTTTGTGTTTGCACCATCAGTGCAAATGCCAACACAGTGAAAAAGGCAAATAACAAATTAGCGCTGTTATGAAAATACATCTGATCTTGCTGAACCCTGAGAGGGTCTTGGGGACCCCTAGTGTTCTGAGGACTGTACTTTAAGAACCTCTGCACTAGAAAGCAATGCCAGATTCACCTTGGCTTCCTGTCTGCCAACTGGCTTCCAGAGAGAAAGAGGAGGCTGAACTCTGCATCCCCAGACCCTTCTCAATCTCAACAATCAGAACTCATTTTTCCTCCCCTCCAGGGCAGTGAATTAGAGTTCCTGCCATTACTGAAAATCCTCTCAGTTAATTACCATTTACAAAATCTTGCTCAAAGCTTTTAATCACTCAGTTTACCTCTTAAGGTAACAAGCTGCTTACAGCAGAGTCCCTGAACCAAGAGGGGGCATCTGACCCAATCTTAGACAGTTCGATGCTCTTTCCTGGGAATTTGACCCAGGTCTGCTTGAATCCCATCCCCTAAACAGTAGGTATCTGTCTTAGTCTTTTAACCAATAGGTCTGGGGAAGTAGTCCCTCCTGGAACAAAGGGAAGATGGCTTCTTGGCATTGTGCCCTCATCTTCTGGAATCAGCATCAGAACTTGATTTTGACTATGCAACCCCATGGCAGGCAGCCACCGAGAGACTGCCAATCAAAGCGCACTTCCTCCCAGGCATGAGTGAGAGACCCGTTAGAAAACCAAACATTCTTCCCTTGAATCCAGACCTTGAGCTGAGTGACTCTGAGGCTGAAGATGAATGATCATTCACCCTAAAAGCTGTCCCAAAGAGACTGTCTGGTAGCTCTTGCTCCCTGTTTCCTAGTTCAATCAAAGGTCACAGTCCACGCATCTTTATTCCTGTTCTCTAAGCTAACCCATAGCCTCCCCAAAAAAAACGCTTTTGCTAAATCAGCCAAAGTCTGTTTCTGTTGCTTGCACCAAATGACTCTAACTGATTCAGCCCCAAAGACAAATTGCAAACTCTGCCCTAGGAAGCACAAACTACTTACAACTCCCCAAACCACAATTTTCCAGGCTTGGTAATGTTAATATCCACCAGGCGCCCATTATATTTCATTGAGGCCCAGGAGCTGGGACTTGTGCATATTTTCACGGCCGCTGCATTCATTTCCATACCGCCTAATGTCAAGCCACACTGGGAAGTCTTTCCACAGCCATTTCCTGGGGAAACCATGATATTTCCCAAACCCCTGAAACAGAACCTTTTAATTATTATTTGATAGAGGAAACACTATTTGCTGGATTTTTTATACCATGCTTTTAGCACAGAATATGCTAGGGAAATGAGCATTTATGCTTTGGTGCCATGGCTGAAACTGAAGCCATATAAAACCATGAGGTTGAATGTACTATTATCCTGATCGCACTGTCCAGTCTCTGGACAGGTGATGATGTCTCTATTGATTCTCCACAGTCAGTGTTATCAAGCTTCTTATCACTGAACAGTTTGATGCAGAAGGGACTGGAAATATGGCAGTCAGAGTCACTATGTGACATTCAGGGTCAGGTGAATATCCTATATGCTGGGCTCACAAACTGAGATGGCTAAGGGATCAGGCATGTACCAAAACTGAAAATAGCAGGTGGGGACAAGGGCCAACTGAAGAACTCATGTCTCGTTGCAAGGGAGGAGGCTGACATTCCACTCCAGACAGTTGGAGTCTTCCCTACAAAGAGATTTGTGAACTTTGTAACCACAGGCAAGTCTAGTTTCTTCACTGCATCTCACTTTTCACATCATGAAGTGGGGATGGAAATAGGGTCGCTTTGAAGTTCCAATGAGATAGGAATATTGAAACGTACTTGTAAAACTTTGAAAAGGATGGGTTAGTATAATCTGTCTAGTATTGTGTTTAATGGCAAAGTTTACATGCTCTCAATGTCATTATTTAGTAATGCAGAGATGAAAGTTGCCATGGGATTCTGCTCTTTAAACAGAAGACACTCTGACTTTGATGCAACAAAGAATTAAGAAAGTAAAAAGTATTAGCAGTTCCACACGCAGGCACAGAGACAGAGGACAAAGTCTTCAACATACTGACATCAGGATTAAAATAATGGCCCAATGGCAATGCCTGTCTTTTAGGTGTATCATAGTAGCTGCTTGCAGTTTCGCTAAGTAATCTATTATTATTATTTCATTCAAATGCTATCCTACTGGCTAGAGTTACAATGAATTGATGGGCTTCCCTGGTGGCGCAGCGGTTAAGAATCTGCCTGCCAATACAGGGGACACAGGTTTGAGCCCTGGTCCAGGAAGATCTCATATGCCACAGAGCAACTAAGCCCGTGCACCACAACTACTGAGCCTGTGCTCTAGAGCCCGCAAGCCACAACTACTGAGCCCACATGCCACAACTACTGAAGCCTGCGTGACTAGAGCCCGTGCTCCGCAACAAGAGAAGCCACGACAATGAGAAGCTGTGAACCGCAACAAAGAGTAGCCCCCGCCTGCCACAACTAGAGAAAGCCCACACGCAGCAACGAAGACCCAACACAGCCAAAAATTAATTAATTAATTAACTAATTAAAAAAAAAAAACAATGAATTGACAACCTGAATTGACATGATCACGCCAGATCATGGTGAGCAAAGAAGAGAAGACTGAAGTTCCTCTGGGCAAACTACTCTGTTTATGCTCAGTCTTGAGAGTAAGCAGAATGGTGGAGGGCATGCTGAAGCCCAGGAGAAAAAAAATCACACACAAAAAATTTGTTCAAATATTTGTGTCTTAAAACTTCTCCTCACAAGAAAAAAAAATCTATGACTACGTGTGGTAATAGATGTTAACTAGGGTTACAGCGGTGATCAGTTCACAAAACATACAAATAGCAAATCGTTAGGTTGTATACCTAAAACTAATACAATGCTATATATTAATTATATATTAATTTTTTAAAAAAGGATTTGTGGGCTGGATTTGACCTATGAGCGTCCAGTTTATATCCATTGACCTAAAGGGTGTCTGAAAAGAACAAACACAATTATCTCTTTAATTGAATTAAATGCCAGGTGTATTTGCATTCCTTGTCAAATACCTTCTCTCATTCAACGTTCACTATAACCCTACTAAATAGGTAAAGAATTCCTCATCTGTACTTACCAGAAAAATAAGATTCGTATACCTTAAATACCTACCCCATGTTACATAGCCAATAAGTGATTTTGCTGAACTTTTTTCCCGAGTGTGTCTAAAACCCTTATTTTTTCCAGGAAAAACCAATGGCTTAAATGTCCACATTGCACAGATGGATGTTTTGTTCAGCCTAGGAAGCTTTAAAAATGTTGAATTCATTACAAACACTCAACAATCAAGAAGTGTCGCATAAAAATCTGGATTTCCAGCTTTAGGGAAAGACAAAATATTGCACCTTTGGCAACTCTGGACATGCTGGAACATCTGGCAACCTTGGATGGACAGCTGCCATTGGCACTGCCCACAGAGGCTGGTTGGTAGCCTTACCCCTTTGATGGGGCCAAGTCTGCCCCTTTGTATCCCACTGACTCATATCACCTGGGTACATCTGCTGACTTTAGTTGCCTGGCCTTTTGTGGACACTGCAGTTTGTCCCAGCCCCCCCTTCTGTTCAGCATGTGTTTTCATCCCAGACAAAGGGAAGCAGCTACATCCTCCATTACCCTCCCTGGGCAGGAAGTCTGGGAATTGCGATGAAGCCCACTCCATCCAATGAAGTACAGCTAATTTGCCTGTGGGCTTCATTTGAATTACCTGCCTATGGCAATGTTTAGGATTTGAATGCTTTAATCAAGGTATTTTCATATGAAATCAGTATGCTCTCCCCTTTTCTTACTGACCAGAAAGGAATGTGCATCTTTGTTTAGACTTTAGTTGTGTAAATAGCCATTTTACTCCAAGTGGCACTAGAGAAGGTACAGAGCTTAACTGGTGGGACACATGACTGTTTTGAGTTGAAGCGAGCATGCAGATCTGCATGAAAACACTTGTCAACTTCAAGCAAGCAAAACCAGCACTCTGCTTCCTCACCAAGCACAAATTCTAAAAGCTAACAAAGTCACCTTAAATGATATCTAATATCCCAAGTCTGAGTTGTAGAGTACCAAGAATCATTTTGACCTACACAGGTCAATGGGCTTATTATAGGTTAAAAAAAAAAAAGAAGAAAAGAAAAGAAAAGGAAAGAAAGAAAGAAAGAAAAGAAAGGAAGAAAAAATACACACATACGTGTATACACACACACACACACACACACACACACACAGTCAAATGAAATAATTCACTAGTAACTGGTTTTGCCATACTTCCCCAAAAAGTCTTCCTTGACTAACTCAATCTCACCTTTATACAATTTCCCCGAGCAGTCGTGTGTTCAGTCTACATTATATTATTTTATATTTATTGAATTATTAGTTCTTGGAACTGAATTGTCTAATTTAAGTGCCGAAGGGAACTTAAAGGATCATTTAATCCAGGCCTTTCATTTTATAGATGAAGAGAACTGAAACCCAGCAAATTTAAATCATTCGCTCAAGGTCACAAATATTGCTGATCAAGGGCACACCTGACCGAGTTCCATGGTCTTTATACTCCAAGGTGCACTCATTTATTACGCACCCTCCCAAGCACCTTCTGAAAATGGTGTGGCCAGGTTATGATGTCTGTAATTTACCTTAAACACTTCAGCTCAGACTGTGTTTGCTAGTCTCCATGTACACTCTAAGGACAGTTGGTTGCCCTAATCGAGAATTCACAGCTGCCATTTAATCAAAATGCCACACACCAAAGAGGAGTATCACAAGGCTTCAGCTACCTTCAATCAACACCAGAGACGTTGCTGATTTTAATAAATGTTATTAATAGTCTTTCACTGGTGAAATTAGTGACTCGTTTAGTAACATAATGGATACTATAAATGAACTGCCATTGGTAAAATCGTTGCTGCTCAAGAGAAAATGTTTTAGAGACACTCCTCACCTTTTCACAAGCAAGGTCAACCCCTCACCTTTGCCCATAAGGATGGCACTCAGAGCTAGAATAAGAAATGGTCCTACGTCCAGCCCTGATTTCAGAGGATTCTGGTTGGCTGCTACCACTATAAGCTTAACTGAATCCCGCCTGTAGCTGGGGCATCTGTCTCAGATGAATCCTTCAAACAAGATGTGGCTAGAGGCCCAAGAAAGAAGAGAACTGAGACTTCCTGAGATTATAGAACACGTTGTGTGAACTGTTTCTCCTTATTGATACATGTTTTTAAAATAAATGTCCATATGTGCACAGAATCAGGCTAAAGGCTCACTTTGAATATAAACAAGTTATAGTGAGATTGTCAAGAAGCATCCACTGTTACTGAACTCTAAGACTGGTGGCTACCGATACCCACCAGAAAGACTTTGATAGTTGTGAATGACTATTATGAGTTGAACTGTTTCCTGTGTTGAAGTCCTAACCCTCAGTACCTCAGAATGTGACCTTATTTGGAGACAGGATCTTCACAAAGGTAATCAAGTTAAAATGAAGTCATTAGGATGGGCTCTCATCCAGTATAACTGGTGTCCTTATAAAAAGGGGAGATTTGGAGGTAGATGCACACAACAGAAAGAACCCATGTGGAATGAAGGCAAAGATCAGGGTCTAAAAGTAAACAACACACAGATGGCCATCAAGCCTCCAGAAGCTAGGGGCGAGGAATGGAACAGATCTGTCTCATAGCCCTCAGAAGGAGCCAACCCTGCCAGTACCTTGGTCTTGGACTTCTACCCTCCAGAACTGCAAGACAATGAGACTGTTATTTAAGCCACCCAGAGTTTGGTCATTTTTTACAGTGGTGCCAACAAACTAACACAATGAGCAGATAGGCTTAGGTCTATTTGTAAAAAGGTTTCAAAAATTGGTTGGACTGATAAAAAGTCCAGTGTCACAAGGGTTACCAATAGCTACTAACTGTGTAATTTCCAAAACATCTAATTGCATTAAGTTGTACCCCTGCTTAAAAATCTAGTGAACAACCTTAGTAATGATAGAAATGATAATGGAAGGATGAGGTTGACACTACCTAGACCCACTGTCGATGCTCTCTAGCCAAAGTCTATTGGAAACACACCTGCATTCAAAGAAAGTTGTGTTTACTGCCTCATTGTAACAAGGGAGCCATGGAGGTCTTAAGAAAAGGGTGTCAGAAAGGACAGATAGGATTTGGACTTGATAATGATTTGGGAGATAGTTCAAGGAAACAGGGCTTTGCTCTTAATTGGATGCTGTCAGGAACAGGGTGATTCTATTATTGGGTATTTTAAATAATTCTCATATAAAAGGCAAAGGAACAAAGTGAAGCTAAAACTGTAACTGGTAAGGAAGCAGCAGCCACTCATTAGCCCATAGGGAAGGGAGTTTTGTGGTTTGGACAATGCTCTTCTTGTTATATGGGCTCACACAGGATTAAGGAGTCCTCGTATTTTTCTCTCGTTCCGTTACTGTCACAGAGTGATCCTCCATATGCTTGTGTTCTGTAAAATTTTTGATGCTCAACAAAACACCCAAGTTTTAGCCATGAATGCCAGGCCCACTCCTGTCAGGACCTGTTTCTCTCTTTCTCACCACTGATCAATCTTAACATCATTAAAACTAGGATAGCTGAATAATATGTATCTCCAGGTGTGATGCAAGAAGAAGTATACCACATCACCTCAGAAGTACTCTTGTCAAATTAAGCCTCTAGACCAGCACTGCCCAATGGAAAGAAAATACAAGCGACATATGTGATTTAAAATTTTCTAGTAGCCACATTTTAAAAAAACAACAATAAAGATGGGAAATTAATTTTTTTTTTTTTTTTGCGGTACGTGGGCCTCTCACTGTTGTGGCCTCTCCCGTTGCGGAGCACAGGCTCCGGACGCACAGGCTCAGCGGCCATGGCTCACGGGCCCAGCCGCTCCACGGCATGTGGGATCTTCCCGGACGGGGGCACGAACCCGTGTCCCCTGCATCGGCAGGCGGACTCTCAACCACTGCACCACCAGGGAAGCCCGGGAAATTAATTTTTAAGTGTATTTTATTTAGCTAATATATCCTAAATATTATCATTTTAATATGTAATCAATATAAAAATATTAATAAATTGTTCTACATTCTCTTTTTTCATAGTCTTTGAAATCTGCTGTGTATTTTACACTTACAGCACGTTTCAATTCATATTAACCATAATGAATACGCCTAATCGCCACACATGGCTAGTGGTTGCCATATGGACAGTGCAGCTCTAAACCCAACTCCCAGTTTAGTGGAAATATGAGAAATAGAGGAATACCTCTCTCCATCGAAGGAAGAATACAATTAACCTAATCTAATTTGTGAAATTCTACGTGAAGGATTCAGTTCCTGCAACAAAAAAATGGTAAGGGAAAATAAACGGGAGGAGAGATGTTTATAGATTAAAGGATTCTCAAGGGACATATTATCTGTGTAAATGCAATCTGCGGACTCTGTTTGAATTTTGATTTCAAAAATCAAACCATATAAAGATATTTTTGAAGTCATTTGGGGAAACTGAATACCAGAGATTGTCTTTTGGATGGTATTTTAAAAATATTGTTAAGGGACTTCCCTGGTGGCTCAGTGGTTAAGAATCCGCCTGCCAATGCAGGGGACATGGGTTCGATCCCTGGTCCAAGAAGATCCCATAGGCCGCGGAGCAACTAAGCCCATGCGACACAACTACTGAGCCTGCGCTCTAGAGCCCGTGCACCACAACTACTGAGCCCATGTGCTGCAACTACTGAAGCCCGTGCACCTAGAGCCCGCGCTCCGCAACAAGAGAAGCCACCACAAGAAGAAGCCCGCTTATGGCAATGAAGAGTAGCCCCCGCTCGCCACAACTAGAGAAAGCCCGCGTGCAGCAACGAAGACCCAACACAGCCAAAAATAAATAAATAAATACATTTATTTAAAAATATATATATTGTTAATTTTGTTGGCTGTGATAATGCTACTGTGGTTATATTAAAGAAAAGTGTTCTTATCTGTTAAAGCTATAGGCTGAACTATCTGTGTGTAAAATAGTATCATATCTGGAATTTGCTTTAAAATATTCCAGCAACATTTTTAAAAGTAGGAAGGAGGTAAATGAAACAAAAGTGGCAGAAGGTTGATATGATGTGTGATAGGTACCTGGGAGTTTATTATACTGTTTTCTCTACTGTTATGTGTGTTTTAATATCTCCATAGTAAAAGTGTTAAAAAATAAGTGTGATAAGAGGAAAAATCATCTATCTTTACGTTGCGGTGAAGTTTCACTGGTGCATACCTAGGTCAAAACGTATCAAATTGTACACTTTAAATATGTGTGGCTTATTGTATGTCAGTTAAACTTCAATAAAGTTGTTTAGTAAAACAATCTATCATAGGACTACACATACCTGGGAGCCCAGTATAAATGAAATCTCAACTAAAGTGGGAGACAATTTGTTAGAACTTTTTGTTGCAAGTGACAAAATCTCAATTTTTTTCTGCCTTAAAAACAAAAATAAGGAGAGGTTTATTGTCAGGTCTAGTATTTAATTTTACCCTACTTACAAGCTAATAAGTTAGACTGTTACTACTCCAGAGATGCGGGCAGAAGACACAAGACTCCTGGATCAGAGACAAAGGACTTGACTACTCGTGGCACAACAAGCAGTATGTGCGTGAGCATATTTACTTTGGTTCCCTTGACCCCTGAGTCCTTGAGGGTGACATGATATGGCTCAGATGGGTGCTCTGTGCACAGGAGGTTTGCATCACAGCTGAGGAATACTACGCTTGGGGAATCCATCACTTTTCTAGCAAGCAATAAGAAAGCCTCCTGTTTGTCCCGGAGGCAGACATCACCTCATCCTTCAAGGTTATTTGCTGCAAACATAACTGTGAAGAATGGCCCTTGGGTTCTTGGCACACTCAGCCACATATATATATATATATATATATATATGTATATATACACATATATACACACACACACATATATATATATATATATATAGGAGCGTGAGGGATCCATGGAGAACTGTCTCTCTAAACAATTTTTAGATAATGTGACTGATAAATTCTAGTAGTAACTCTATAGCTTCAGGCATGGCTGGATCAAGGAGTACACATGATACATTTATGTCTCTCTCTGTTGCTCGGGTCTTTTCTCTGCTGTATTGGCATTACTCCCAGACAGATTCTTTATGCGATACAACTACCTCCCATTGGTTGGGCTTGGGTCTCTCCCTTTTCCCTGATCTATGGCCAGGGGATAGACTGCTTTAGTTGGCCAGGATCAGAGAAACTTTGTGCAGTTAGATTATGTAGTACATAAAGCGCCACATATAGGTGGCACCATTCACACCAGATATCACAGATCTGTAGTATACGAATTACAATAATTTCCAAAAGATGGAAGTATAGGTGCTACATGGGTAGCCCTGGCCAGCGTCATCATCAGTTCGTCACCAAGACGAGAGATGGGGTCAATCCTATCCAAACCACAGAGTGGTTCCCCAAAGCGACACCAAGGAGCATTTATCAGCAGTGGGAATGGATGCTGGACATACAAAAATAACAGATTCCCACTACAGGCTGGTACAATTATCCCTATTTTCTAGATGAGGATAGTGAGATTCTATAGTAAGGAATCTGCCCAAATCACATAAACTACAAGATGAGACAGACTCAGATGCAGAGGTGTCTGATTCCAGAACACACCCAGTTTCCATTTAACCACCCCAATTCACTGTCCTTAATGGGGGTAAGTCTGAGCTTATTTATTTGGTGTTCAAAGCCTTCCATTGAATGTTCCCACTTTACCCACCTAATCTCAACCTTCACCGTTCAAAACTGAATCTGCCCTAGGAAGGAGTCTTTACTACCCTCACTCATTCTTGTTAGGAACCCATGACCCTTCTATTCTTCTCATTTGAAATAACCATTCTTTCCAAAACTCAAAGACTTGTACTTCCTTGACGTCAGCACTTCCACCATAATCTCCAAGTTCTTTCATAAAATCAGATATTCCACATTTGTTTGAAGTAGCCCCAACTCACTACTCAATTTCCCCAATGGAGCTTAAGTGCTGAGAAGCTAGAGGTCATGTCCTTCCTTACAGACAATTTTAGGAGTATCTGGCCAGCCCCAAACTCCCCTTCTCAGAATTCTTTCCACCCGGACAAGGGTGGACAACTAGTGGCCAAGTTCGCATTGAGCAAGGCTGCCAACCTGGCCTTAGCGATTGGACAGGGAATGGTCAGCTGCCCGACGTGGAGCCAATCAGATTCTCTCCTGAGACCTGGGCTTGAAACTGAGATCTCGCAGTGACTCATCTTCCAGGGGACCATAAACTCCAAATGTGCAGGCTGGCTACATTTGACCCTGTGCTCTGGGAAGCGGTGAGAGCCATTTTGCAGAAAGAGGAAGAAAAACAAACACTAGACTATAGGGAAGAATTGGAGAGCACAAGCTGCCTCTTCCAGGAGGCTTTCGAGTTTCTGATTCCAATGTCAAGGCCTGCTAGCACTGTCTACCTTTGTTTTCCACGTGAGACCCCTGGATTCGTCTGAAATAAGTTCCATGCAATCGAAAGAGCCCAGGCAGACTTAACCCAAGACAGGGCACACCCCAAGCACTTACTTTTATACTTGGTGAATACAATGATAAGGTAAATGATTTACATGTTATTACATGGTATCCAGCCATTCATTTACCAGTTATTTCCATCTGTGCTTTAGAGGTGGCAAAGAGGTGCTGGAGGAGGGAAGCCAGTGACAGAGCAGCAGGATGCAGAGTCCCCAGCTGACTTCTGCAGGGCTGCAGGGATGGCGCAGAGCGCAGATTGTGGGATGCTGAGGAGAGAATTAGGCTGAGCTGGTAGGAGGGAGAAGCGAGCACAACTCGGCAAGTCCCAGGCAGGCAAACAGAGGCATAATGGGGCTGCGCACCAAGTCCAAGAAAACAGAAGGGGAAGGACGGTGTGGGGTGGGGGGAGTCAGGAGAACTGGGGAGAAAGCTACATGCACAGGCTTTTCTGCCTTTTCTGAATTTCTGTAGCACAGACGGCTGGAGAAACTAATTTTAAAAATCACCTGCTTTCCATTACGGAATCAGATTCTCCTTTTCATTACCATCTCTTTTCTCAGACTCAGTGACAGCCTGTTATTGGATTTTTAATCTGATGAAATTGATGTTGAAGGAGAGGAATGTATTATTTGAGGCCTCAAGGTTATGTCAATTTTGCTGGTTCTCAATGATTCATGTTCTGTGCTGGGCGCTACATGGAAGAAGGATTCTCTGGGGAATCCGAGATCAAGCCTAGGGATGCAGGGAGAACAGGGGCAGTACTGGGGACCCCTTCTGCTCTGCCTTTCTTCACTTCAAGGGGATAAATGTTGTTTGTCTCATGAAGGGAGAGACCTAGGAGTAAACACTCCTGGGAGAGCTGCCTGGTATGCAACTCTACCCCATTAGCTAGTTCAGAAAAAGGAGGAAAGCAGGGGTCTGATTAGGGTGTCCATAAAGGAGAGCGGACAGGAGACTCCCAGGGACAGTAAAAGTTTTAAGAGCTCCACACCTTCATGTATACTGTTCCTTCCCTATGGGCTGCATTCTTTTTGTTTTGTTTTGTTTTGTTTGTGGTACGCGGGCCTCTCACTGCTGTGGCCTCTCCCGTTGCGGAGCACAGGCTCTGGACACGCAGGCTCAGCGGCCATGGCTCATGGGCCCAGCCGCTCCACGGCATGTGGGATCTTCCCGGACCGGGGAACGAACCCCCGTCCCCTGCATCGGCAGGCAGACCCCCAACCACCGCGCCACCAGAGAAGCCCCTGTGGGCTGCATTCTTAACCGCCTTCTTTGCTTGTCACACTCTTACTTCGAGACCCAAACGATGTCCTTTCTTCTTAATATCGTCTTCATTCTTGTCCAGGAAGCACCAGTTTCACCCTCTTCTCTTTTCCCAACTCTATTATGGCATTTACCACACTGTACTAGAGTTTCCAAAGAATTTCTGGAAGGACAGCCGAGTAGTTAAGAGCACAGATACTGGAGTTGAAACCACGGCCAAATCCAGGTTCTGCCACATACCAGCTGTATGACTAAGACAAAATATTAAACCTCCAAGGTCCTTACTGTCTTCATCTATGAAATAGGATCATAGCACATGCCTCATAGGGTTCTTATGAGGATTAAACATTATGTGCTTAAAAGGGTGTCAGATGTACAGCGGCACTGTGTAAGAGTGAGCTCTCACTAATATCATTCCCCTCTGGGCTACTAACTCCCCAAGAAGTCAAGCCTGGGTTTGATTTTATCCTTGGCCTCCAAACGTGACACTATTGACTTAAATAAATCTTTGCACTTGGTCAGCTGACCGACGGCCACAACTACTTGGCACACAGCTCCACCCTCACCTCTGCCCAGGACTGAATTTCTGCTTGTCCCAGGAAGCCTCCCTTGGAGCACCAGGCCCCCCAGCCTGTCTATTTCTTCCTCTCCCGGATCTCCAAGATCTATGCACACACTGCCTTTGAGTTCCTCTTATTAAAACACCAAAATTTCAGCAAGTCATCTCCCAGACCCAAGGCCCTGACCAAAGCTCCTGGTCCTTCCCATGGTAGCACAGGCACCACCTCTTCTGGCTGGCTGACTGATCTTCTATGTATCACTCATTTTGGCACCAACCCTACAGCTAAATAAATTCTACACTAAAATAACCTTAGAAGACAAAGACGACACTTTTTTTTTTAATTACACATGAAACACATGAATAAATCCTCACTGCAAAAACAGGGGGCGAAGAATAGAGAAAGATAAAAAAGACGAAAGAAAAAAAGAAACTACAGAAATACAGAAAATACAAAGCAAAGCTCCTCTACATCCATTCACACTCTTTCCCCAGAACCCATCACTGTCGTCAGTTCACTGTCTCCTTCCAAAGCTTTCTATGCCCTTTTGCACATGTAAAGAAACAGCAGCTTTGTTTTGCTTGGTTCTATTTACATAAATGGGATCATCTGGGGGCTTCTTGGCTGCAGCTCGCTTTTTTCATATAGAAGTCTCCCTTAGAGATCTTTTCCGAATTTCAGAGGATTCTGTAAGATGTCTTTACATAGGCTGTTCTCCTGTTGATGGGTACTGAAGTTGTTCCAAACTAAATGACTTCATTTTAGCATATCTTCCATCACATGAAGTTATCATTTTAAAAATATAAATTTAAATCAAAATAAAAATGACTTCTAGATTTTTTTAGTATTCCAGTTTTTAAATTTCTGTAGCTGTATATAAAAATAATCATAAAAACCTTATTCCTCGGTTTGTTTCTATATACCTAAGTAGCATTATGATAAAAACAATGTAAGACAAACAAAGTAGAGGATCTATACTTTGCATTTCTTTTGACACACAAGCTTTTGACGTTGGACAAGTGTATTAGTTACATATTGCTGCTGTATAACAAATTGCCCCAAACTCAGTGACTTAAAACAACAGGCATTCATTGTCTCACAGTTTCTGTGCATTAGGTCAGCTGGATCCTCTGGTTCAGGCGCTCACAAGTGCAATTAACCTGTCAGCCAGGCCTGGAGTCTTTGCTGGCTGTTGCCCAGAGACATCAGTTCCTTGTGGTGTGAGGCTTTTCATAGGGCTGCTCGTATGTGGCAGCTGGCTTCACCCACAGAGAGGGCTCGGAGGGAGAAAGACAGAGAGAGAGCGCTAAGCAGAAGTCTTAGTCTTTTGTAACCTAATCTCAGAAGTGCCATTCTATCACTTTGGCCATATCTATTCATTTAAAGGGCGGGTGGGGGGAATAAATTAAGAGACTGAGATTAACAGATACACATTACTATATATAAAATAGATAAACAACAAGGTCCTATTGTATAGCACAGGGAACTATAGTCAACACCTTGTAATAACCAATAATGGAAAAGAACCTGAAAAAGAATATATATATGTACACATATATACATATGTATGTACAACTGAATTACTTTGGTGCACACCTGAAACTAACACAACATTGTAAATCAACTATATTTCAATTATAAATAAATAAAGTGAGTCAGCACCTCTGGCTGTCAGCTGAAGGGAGGGGATGACACAGAGGGCAGACACCAGGAAGAGGGATCATTGGAGCCATCTTAATTAAAGGCTATTTACTACAGGTAACTTGGCTTCTCTGTACTTCAGTTTTGTCATCTGTAAACATCTACCTTATAGGAGACATTATGAGAATTAAGAGAATTAAAACACGTAAAGTGCTGAGAACAGTGGCCGGCACACGACGAACACTAGAGAAATATTAGCTAAGTATGGATACAAAAATAATGCAAATACATATATGCCTACTTTGTACAACGCACAGTACTAAGTCCGCAGTGATTGTTCAAGAAACACTTGCCTTAAAAGACCGCTAATTACTCAAAAGAAGTTTGAGCACGTGGAAATTACCCCAGAAACAAAAGTACTTTCTAAAGGTAAAAGTACCTACCATAATTACCAGGGGGGCCTCATAGTCACCTCCAAATTTCCCACAAGCTCTCCCCTTATCGGAATTTCCACCCAGCAAGCTCCAATGCACTCCTGAGTCACCTCTACCTCTAAACAGAAAAAACCACACTTCACTCTGAAAATGCACACCAGTTGCCTGACTGCAGAAGCTGCCTCATTTGCAAAACCACACAATTTGTAAGTTACAGAAAGAAGATCTGAGAGCTTGTCTGCCTAGCTGGAGCATTTCTCACTGGCTGCTCAGTGGTTTAGGTGAGATTAGGGGTCCCCTGTGAGTTTTTACAAACAAGACCCACCCTGATATTGTTACTTATTATACCCCTAGTCTTTATTTATTTTTAAAAAATATTTATTTATTTATTGGCTGCGTCAGGTCTTAGTTGCAGCACATGGGATTTTTCGTTGCAGCACGCAGGCTTAGTTGCCCTGCAGTACCAGGAATCAAACCAGCGCCCCCTACATTGCAAGACGGATTCTCAACCACTGGACCACCAGGGAAGTCCCTACCCCTAGTCTTTAAAGGGTAGTACAGAGGGGGAGATGGGTTAAGGAGCAGTGTCCTACTTCACACATGTCCCTTTTGTGCAATCCAGGACTCAGTGGGTGGGGGAAGGAAGCCAACCTGTCCTCCAGCAGATGTGGTAAATGGGTCATGAATCAGGCGACAACAAAAGGCTGGACCTTTCACCCTGCCCTCCCCAGGCCACAAGTCACCCAGCAGTAGCAGCAACTCCCAAGGGCAAATAAACACAGCTCAGCACATGGGCCCTCCTGATAGAGGGCTCTAGCTCACAGCGCCCAGTGTGCAAAGCCACTTCTTTCTGATTCAAAAGCCCCAAGGAAGCAGGAAGACGGAAGAAGGACTAGAAAGGCCAGCCTGGCAGCCTGGAGAGGTCACTGATGTGGGTGAGCAGTCAGCCTGTGCACGCTCAGCCCACTCACCCTTAGCAACTGCCCAGAGATTTTTTTTTTTAATTACCCAGGTCAACGTAATCAGAAGTGCAATGACGTGAAGGAGGAAGCAAGAAGAAATGTCTCCATATCACAGGAGGCGTCTGCCAGGGCACGAGTGGATGGATTCGTTGTATTTTTGGAAAAGTAAACCAAATTCTCCCTGCGGAGAATTGCTTTTCTGTCCTTTGTTTCAACACCTCTAAAACCAAACTGCTTTTAGAACAACCAGGGCCTAGCTGGCTGGAATACTGAAATCTCATATCAACATGACAAGGGTAAGGACCCACTTCTCCAGAGAGTGCCAGTAGGATCTGAGAATGGTGGCCACCTGCACTGAGAGGCCAGAGCTGGAGAGAAAGAAAACAAATTCTGGTAATAAATTCCACTCGCTTGGGTTTTAAATGAAAAGTGGAAAATATTCTATCTTCTCCAAGAAAAGTGAAACTGGGTGATTTATTTTTTCTGTTGTTGTCACTATTGTGTTCTTTATGCTATAAAAAGGTAAAAATGAAACAAACAGAATATGATTAAATTTTTTCCTCTCATGGCCAGCTAAGGAAAGAATTTATGTAAAGTGTACCCACAAAATTCAGTGCTTTATTACAGCTGTGTAACTGTTTTGTGTTGAGTGCGCTAACCTTGACTCCTTAACCAGACTGTAAGTAGTTGTCGGGTACAACTGAAAGGGATGTAGGCTAGTAGTTAAGAAGGAGGGCTCTGAAGCTTTTCCAATATGATCACCTGTGTGATCTCGAGCAAATTAATCTCCCTGTGTCTCGACTGTAAAATGGAGATGATGACAATAATATCCATCATGTAAGATTATTGCAAAGTCCTTAGAACTATCTATGCCTGGCACATAGTGGACACTCAATAGGTTATTTTCTTGTATTCCCCAAAGTACCCTTCCAAAAACTCAGATTCAGCCATGTTATTATGCCTTTCAAAACCTACAGTGGCTACCCCTTGACATTGACATAAAGGTCCTATCAGGCCAATTGAGGCTCCCATGCTCCACCTCCACACTCCCAAGTCCCAATGCATTCCCTCACTGTGCTTTAGCTGCTGCTACAGTATCTTCACCCCCCCCTATTCATCTGAAAACCTCTTCCATGAGTGTTTGGCTACTGGCATTGCTCCCTTACTATAACGGAGACTAAACTGGAACCATTCTCAGAGCCCAAACAGTGGCTGGTACATAATAAATGCTCCGGAAACATTGACTGAATGACATCACATCTATTATTTTTCAAGATTTAGATCAAATTCCACCAATTCCATGCATGTAGTCTTTCTAGATGCCCTGTATAAGATTAAGCTTTCTTTCTTCCGGCCTCTAACAGTATATTTCTTGGACAGATTTGATTCACTGATACTCATTAATATTATTAAACATTCACTAAGAGTATTTTTTTTTAAATAACAGCTAATGTTAAGCAGTGCTTATGATGGGCCAGGTTCTTGGCATATATCAAACTCACTTAATCCTCACTATCCCACCTATAAAATAGGGGCTCTTTTTATTCCACTTTCTCAAATGAGGAAATTGAGGCACAGAGAAATTAAAGAACTTGTCCAAAGTCACACAGATGGTAAGCGGAGGCCACCGTTATTCACCCAGTCCTTACCACCGTCTCTCCTACACCTTGCACCAAAGTCTTGGACTTTCAAGGGATCTCAAAGATGAGGATGCGTTGTATTGGAGGATCACCCACTGTCCTCCGGGGGCTTCAGGACCCAAGCCACATTTCTGACATTCTTAGATTCTGGAGATCTCGAACTCTCCTTTTAGCCAACTCTGTCCACGAACTCCCTCCCCGGCCTGCTAGCAAGTCAAAGGCGCTCGATTCAACGAAGGCTTCGGCAGGTCCGACGAGAAAGGAGTAGTTTACCTCCTCTCCATCTTGGGGAGCAGGACAAAGGAGTGACCCAAACACACCCCTAACAGCCCAGCACTAGGTCCCGCGCCCGCTGCAGACCCAACCCCAGCCCCTTGCCCTGCTCTCGCCCAAAGCTCCGGGTCAGACCCCGCGCTCCAGACTAAGAGCTGGCCTGGCCGAGCCGCACGCCTCGCCCGCGCGCTGCTGACTCAACCCAGGGAAGTGAAACCTCTCGGTTTTTCCGACCTGTTGTCGTCGGGCGCCCGCGTCCTGCCCCGCCCACCAACCAAGGACCCGCCCCGCCTAAAGTTGTCCTGGATTGCGCCCGCGGGAAGCGTCGGCGTGACTCCCCGGGGTGCGGCCAGAGGGCTCGGGCAACGCCTTCCCAAAGAGCGGCCCCCGCCTCCGCAGCCAGGAAAATCAAGACCCCGCGCGGCGGCTACAGCGGCGACCGGACATGCTCACTGGCGCGGGTCGGGCCCTCAGCCCCGGCAGGAAGCGCCCGCGCTAGGCGGTTCCCCGTGCTGCCAGCTGGAGTCGGGCGGAGCCGGCGCTCCAGCGCAGGGTGGCTCTGCCAGTCCCCGCGCGCCTGGGCGGCCGCACACGTATCCAAGCGTCACGTCCGCGCGCGCCCCCGGGGCTTGCGTCAGCTGCCGCTCCAGGAGCGAGTGGGCCGTGGTTCTGCGCACCGCTAGGCTTCGGGGCTGCGACGCCTCCGGGAGGAGGAGTCTGGGGGCGCGGAGGGGTGTTCGGAGCGCCGGGGACCGCGGAGATCGTCAGCGCGGTTCGGCCCCCCCGCCTGCCCGGCGCCGACCGCCTCCGCTGCTCGGTCCCGGGCTGGGCGCGGTGGCGTTGCCCAGGAGCCCGCCGCCCGCGGGGCGCGCACCGCCTTGACCCCGGCGGCCCCGCGGCAGGCAGGCGCCCGCAGTTCCATGGTTGGTTCGGAACGCGATGAGCCGCCCGTCCTCCACCGGCCCCAGCGCTAACAAACCCTGCAGCAAGCAGCCGCCGCCGCAGCCCCAGCACGCTCAGTCCCCGACTGCGCCCCCGGCCGCCGCCACCATCTCGGCTGCGGGCCCCGGCTCGTCCGCGGTGCCCGCCGCGGCGGCGGTGATCTCGGGCCCCGGCGGCGGCGGGGCTGGCCCGGTGTCCCCGCAGCACCACGAGCTGACCTCGCTCTTCGAGTGCCCGGTCTGCTTTGACTATGTCCTGCCCCCCATCCTGCAGTGCCAGGCCGGGCACTTGGTGTGTAACCAATGCCGCCAGAAGTTGAGCTGCTGCCCGACGTGCAGGGGCGCCCTGACGCCCAGCATCAGGAACCTGGCTATGGAGAAGGTGGCCTCTGCAGTCCTGTTTCCCTGCAAGGTAAGCCCAGGTGCCAGCCGCGCACCTCCACCCGGCGACGTCCCGGAACTCCTGTGTCCTCCAGCCCACTCTCAGGCGCTGAGAGGCAGGTGGCATCTCTCTTATTAAAAAAAAAAAAAAAAAATGTTTACACCTTGTCTACGCTCCCCCATGCCCACCTGTCCACTTTGAGAGTAGCTCTGGGCTGACAGCTGCCCGATCACTGACCCCAGCCTAATTGGCACGCGATCGTTGTTAGAACACTTCACGCTCTCCCCACCCGGAGCCTGCGTACTCTGCAGACGTGTACTGAGGCTGGGTAGAGCTGGGCCGCCCAAGTAAAACTTGGACCGGGAAGCTGACTATCTTTGGGGGATTGGGGCGGGGGGGAAGGGCGAACCAAACGCACCCTTTACCAGCGCTGGGCTTGGAAGAATTGCTACTGTATTCCTCCTGCACCCCGCGCCTGCTTTCAGCGCACCCCTGACACGTGGGAGCCCTCGGGAGGGTAGCTAAAAAAAGGGTGCCTACAGCCTGTTTTCCTCCAGCAACAAGAGAAACCTGTAAGCCACGCCTTTCCCTCTCCCAGGCTTCCAAGAACTGGGGAGTTGTGTTTTTTCACTAAGTGGGGTGAAAGCAAGAGTTGATGGGAATTTAACAGGAAGGGCACGCAGGAGCTGTTGTTACAGTTCTTTAAAGCCCATCACTTTATTTTTTATTTAGTTAAAAAATTATCGATGATCTTGCCAAAAAAAGCACATCACTGAGACAAGAAGTCAGGTGGAAGAGCAAGTTGTCGCACCTCCTTTCCCACCAATGTTAGGTTTAGTATGCATCTGCATAGGGTTTTTTCTAACCATATATACATGTGCTCTTCCGCAGCTGAATATAGAATCGTAGATGTCAGTGTCAGAAAGGTTTATATATGCACACATAAGTTTTTCTCCAAAAATGGCTTCTGCAACTTGCTGTCTTAAATTCGTTTCATCACACGTATTTTTCTATGTCTGCAACCTAGCTCTACCTCCTTGTATTTTAAATGACCGCCTAATATTGCATTGTGTGGTCATATTGTAGCATCTGTTTACCTACATCTGTCATTTAAAAATCTTCAGGAGCAGTTTCAGAGACATACCTCTCTATGTTACCTTATTATAACCTAGAATTTTACCATAAAGTTCACTCTCTGAACTTAGAAATAATGTCATTAATACTTCTGTGTTTTTTTGTAAAAGTAACTACTGTCTCTTGGGCCATTTAGGCTGTCTTGCGTTTCTCCTTGCTGCTGCTTACTTTTATAGGGCAAGAGCTTATTTTTAAATTAAAAATAGTCCACCAGAGAATTGAAGCTTGGGACTCAAGTCAGTAAAATGAGTGATTTAATTTGGTCTGTGCCCTACCACAAATCAGGTTTAAAATAGCATATTCAAATAAGGGTTTGAAGCCGTGTCTGGGCTATGGGTTTTCAGTCAACCTTAATAAATGACTCCGCTTTCAACTACTCCTCATGTAATGCTTACTAATTCACCCAGCCCAGTAGTAGGTTGTTATAAAATTTAGACAAAATAGTTCCAAAATTTTCTTAGGGTCATGAAGAAGGTGGCAGCCTAGTGATCAAGAGAAGGTTTGGCGATAGGTGACGTAAGAGTGGATATTTGAGGTTTGAGATATTTTGTGGGGCTTGGATGAGGAGGTGGTAGATGCCCCACAGGGTTTCTGGGGAGCCGTCTTCTCAGCCTTTCACTTTCCCCCAAACCTTCAGTGGCTGATAAAAGAAATTATTTTAGATGAATTGCAGGTCACAAATGAGCATTGGACATCAGTCAGCTATCCCTAATTTATTTTTAAAAAGCAGTATCATAAAAGCATTATGTTGCTCCCTAGAGAAAGGGAAAGGGACAGTTACAACATGCTGTCTGAAGTATGAAGTTTCACTTTCAGGATCCAAGATTCTGGTTCCTGTTGAAGCATGTGTGCTTTCCTAGTGTGAAGTCTCTCTTGAAGAAGAGTTCTCTTGGGAATCAAGGGTATCCAGCGTTTCTGTACATGTCAGTGATTTTTAAAGTTCCCATTCTGTAAGACTGCACTTGGACAAAGCCATCGCTTTGCAAGCTGAAATGAGACAGGGTCAGCCATCACCCTGCAGACCAGGAACCGAGCTTAGAAAGTGGCCTGGGGGCTCACTTTTGTGCGAATGCATATGTGTGAGATTTGTAGAGCTGGAGTGTGCATGCCTCAACTCTGGGTGATCAGTAATCCAGACTGTCGACAGGGCAGCTCAGCCAGCTAGTTTGGATCAACCAAACTTGGCTGGATACAGAGGCTCAGCAAGCAACTGCGATAATGTTTGTTGGGGAGGCCGAGAGCAATAGGGAATGGTGAGGCCTGTGGCAGACTTCAGCAAACTAGGTCTGCCTAGCAAGCCCTATGCTTCACACTTGCCCCTGCAAATCATAGGGACTGCCTTGTCACTTGTTCCTACCTGCTCTGAGTTTCTCTCATGGGCTGGCTCGTGGGAGAAAACGGATGTTGGGTAAAATACCAGAAGCCAGGTCTCAGGAGTTGCCTAGCACTGCCACTGTTTGCCTGCAAGACCACCTCTGGGGGCCTTGATGTCCTCATCTGTAATGAGGAGATTGGACTGTTCAACTTCTGAGGACCTGTAGCTTCCAGAATTCCATGAAAAGAAGGGAGGCTCTGTGGAATGCTTGTTGGATGCCCTTTGCGTGCCACCTCCTTTGCGCAGGTCATCTTTTATGAGTTTGCTTTTCTTTTTCGCAGGTGAGGAAACAAGCGCCTATAGAGAGGTTAAGTGTTAAGTGACTTGTCGAGATCACACAGTGGACCAGCCCATAAACCTACATTCGGAAGGCACACATCCTTTGTACTACTCACTATGTAGGGATTTGGAATGTGAGCTTATACTCCAAGGCTCCAAAGCATAACTTGAGGTTGACACCAGTAACAAAATCATCCGACTAGATGAGTTCACCAGATGGACACATCCCGATGAGACAACATAGATGCTGACTCGAAAATTCATTGACAGGAATGTTGTAGGGCTTGTTGGGTGAGAAGATCCGGCGGCGGGGTGGCAGGGAGAGGAGGGAGGGAACCGCCGACAAACCTAATATTTGGGGGGATTTCAACCCAGCTCTGAACTGCTTGTGCTTCAGTCGCCCCCAAAATGGATGAGTTGCCAAATAGCTTCCTTATGTAGGCGTGGGGTCACATAATTAAAGGCTAGAGTCCTGCCAGCACCTTTGATAGAGGGCACCATATGCACTATTAGCTCAGGTCTCCTTTTAAAAAAAGGATCTCTATCAGAGTATGGCTGTCTGCCACCTGTGGTATTTTTAGTCCATTCTATGGCCTGTGCCACACCTGAGAAGTTTAGGCATCCTATCCCCTTATCTCAAACCCACCGCCACCTCCGGGGAGCGTGGGTGTAGGGGGAGAAGTGAAGGTTGACACATCAGTGCCCCCCACTCAACAGTGTATTTTAATATCAGCCAAGTATTTCTCTTCGCAGCCGTGGGAAATGCTCAACCATCTCAGCCCACTTACACTGTGAGACGTTTTCTTTCCACTTTTTCTTTGGCTGCTCTGAAAGTTTCTAGCAGCATTATCACCAAATAATTACGGAACTGGAAAGCCTCTGTCAGATTAAGTCTTCCCTGCAGTTGGATTGTGACAGTGTTGTTAGTGTCGCTCAAAAAAAAAAGTCAAATTAGATAATCCAGCTGAAAGTTAAAAGCTCCTCAGTGTGGACTCACCTAGTCAGGTAGGGACAAATTGTAAATACCAGCAGGGACAGGTAATGCGAGGGACAGAGGCATCTGACGCGTGACCTCAGGTTCGGGTGACGTCAGGGGCAGCGGGGGTGGTTGGGAGTTGGACCACACATGCCACCTTCAAAGAGGGCAACTTTTGCCTGAGTCTGGCTGGTTGGCAGGGATGGGAATGTGGATGCAGCCATGCCAGACCTTTGGATTTTTTCAAGAAAAGCCAGAAATCTGGATTTTTTGAATGTTACATATCTCAATTTGGGCTTCCCTGGTGGCGCAGTGGTTAAGAATCCGCCTGCCGATGCAAGCGACACGGGTTCGAGCCCTGGTCCGGGAAGATCCCACATGCCGCGGAGCAACTAAGCCCGTGCGCCACAACTACAGAGCCTGCGTGCTAGAGCCCGCGAGTCACCACTACTGAGCCCGTGTGCCACAACTACTGAAGCCCGCGCGCCTAGAGCCCATGCTCCGCAGCAAGAGAAGCCACCACAATGAGAAGCCCGCACACCGCAACGAAGAGTAGCCCTCACTCGCCGCAACTAAAGAAAGCCTGCACGCAGCAACGAAGACCCAGCGCAGCCATAAATAAATAAATTTTTTTTTAAATCTCAATTTTTTTTTTTTTTTTTAACATTGGCCAAATTCAAATGTAAAGCCAGTACTTGCAGGCCCAACCAACCACGTCCGCAGACCAAATTCCAGCTGCCAGTGTGCAACCTCTGACCTGGTTCTCTTCTAGAAAGCATCCATTGAGCCTGGAAGTTCTCATTTAACTCTGAGCATGCGTGAACTTTGAAACTCTGATAGGCCCCAACTGTTACAGCTTATTCCCTTTTCATCTTTGTTTTGCCCAGAGAGAATGCCAACCTTCTGGCCTTTGGGAGACCTGAACTGTTGTCCCATTGACTAGATGTTTGACTTTGTACAAGGCACCTGAGTGCCTTTAGGAGAAGGAGTTGAACTAAATGATTATACCAAGGATCTTTTTTTGCCCTAAAATTTGGGAATCTAGCGAGCTGTCCAAGGGAAAAGGGCACTACGCAGGAGACAGGACTGGGTTCTCATCCTGGCTTTCTGTGACCTCAGTCCAGTCACTACTTCCTTGAACCTTTTTGTTCATCAGTTTAAAAGAACGGAGATAACCCCTAGCTGGTGGGCGCTCTCAGATCAGAAGTGCTGGAGAGGGCTTCTGCTTCACCAAATCAGATGGAAGATGGGTGGGATCACAGTGGTTGCTAGGTGATGGGTGATCAGTCACCTAAATTCTGAGGGTATAAGCTGATTTGCCAAAACAATTTCAAAGATCTCTTCTGAGCCTCAGTAATTCCCCTAAGACAAAATCCTTTACTTTGGAAATCGTCCCTGCCGTCCTCACTCCTGGCTGAAGTTGACCAGGTTGCCTCCTAAAAGCCTGTGCTGGCAGGCACTGGGGTCCATGTGCATTTCTGGTGAGGCTCAAGATTTTCAAGAACAAAGTTGACAGCTTTTGAATATAAAATCAAGAACAGAAGCCCCAACTAGGAAAGAGTACCAAAGTTTAATGCTGATTCTACACAGAGTTGGCCAAAGATTTTTCACAGGTCGTCACCGCCTGGAACTAGACTAAATCATTGTTACTTAAAGGTGATCTTTAGTACAAGCAGAGCCAAAAGGTACAGCAGGTCTGACGTATAAAGTCCCCAGCCTAGGAATGGATTAGAGTTGCCCTTTTTTTTTGAAGCCGCATATAAAGTGCTGTATACAAATGACTACAGTAAGACCTCAGTGTAAAATGTCTTAAGAGCCAGACTTGTACATCTGATGAAATTTGTGAACTGTGACATTTCTCATTCCCACCCGTAAGGTCCTCCTCACTCCTTGAAAGGGGCACATAGTCGGTACACATTTGCCAGAGTGAACACCAGCCTTCAGAGCCATTGTGTGTTGCTGGTGAGTCACACAGAAAGGCTTCCTGAGCAAATGTGGTTTTTTGGGGTTCTTTTTAAATTTTTAAAAAAATTATTTTATTTTACTTTTTAAAAAAAAAATAAATTTATTTTTGGCTGTGTTGGGTCTTCGTTTCTGTGCGAGGGCTTTCTCTAGTTGTGGCGAGCGGGGGCCACTCTTCATCGCGGTGCACCTCTCACTGTCGCGGCCTCTCTTGTTGCGGAGCACAGGCTCCAGACGCGCAGGCTCAGTAGTTGTGGCTCACGGGCCCAGTTGCTCCGCGGCATGTGGGATCCTCCCAGACCAGGGCTCGAACCCGTGTCCCCTGCACTGGCAGGCAGACTCTCAACCACCAGGGAAGTCCGCAAATGTGTTTTTATATTAAACCTGAGTGTACTTTCTGATGCTTGTGAGAGATACAGAAAATACCCTAGCAGAATTTCATCAACTTTGCCCCACGTGTGCATCTTTCTCCATTCGTTTCTTAAAAATTGGGAAGCTGTCATTCTCATTTCCAGTTGGGTAAAGACTTTATTGTAATGAATTTTACACTGTACAGTGTCTGTGAGTAAAAGGTTATCCCCTTCCCAGTTTTCAGCCACAGACAGTGTCGAGATGGATGGAAGGTAACCTGTGTTAAATGTGTGGACCTGGGCCCTGTTTTATAACTTTCAATCAATAAAGGTAGTGTCTTTGGCTCACTCCTTCTTCCCCAGGCTACCTCTTACTCTGGTTGGTTTTTTGGGGTTTTTTTTTTTTTTTTTTTTTTGCGGTATGCGGGCCTCTCACTGTTGTGGCCTCTCCCGTTGCGGAGCACAGGCTCCGGACGCACAGGCTCAGCGGCCATGGCCATGGCCCAGCCGCTCCGCGGCACGTGGGATCTTCCCAGACCGGGGCACGAACCCGCGTCCCCTGCATCGGCAGGCGGACTCTCAACCACTGCGCCACCAGGGAAGCCCATGATCATTATTTTTAATGTAGGACATATGGGAGATTTCAATTTGATATTATTTTCCGTAATCCCCACCACCTAGAATAGCCACTGCACCATTTTTGCATAGGTCCTTGCAAACTTACCGCTACATCAAAATATACAAACAACGAAAAACAAGTCAGGTGGGAAATCCACATACTATTTCATAACCTGGTTTTTCATCTAACACATTGTGACTGCTTTTCCACACTGATAAATATTCCTTAAGATCCTGTTTAATGGCTGCATAGCATTGCAGTTCCATAACTCTGGAATGTTATGGAATGTAATGTTGATATGAATGTATCAGTTATTTAATCAAACTCCCGTTTGTGGTCATTTAAATCATTCTGTTTTCTTACTGTGTTTAAAAAAGAAAAGAAAGAAAAGTACTGCTATAACTGAAGCCCTGTGCATAAGAAAATAATTATTTCCTAATGATAAATTCCTAGATGTTGAATGATAGGGCCAAAGGGTAGGTGCAGAAATCAGAAGCTATTGCTCATACAGCCAAATTGCCTTCTCATGTAGAATCATTTACAATCAAGTGCCCACTTCTCTCCAGCGTCACCAGCAATGGGTGTTATCCTTTTGCTTTTTTTAATGCTGCTGCCTGCTTTTTCTCCCTCATGTAACATCAGGCGAGAGTTGGCCCCTCCTGATGACCCACTGACTTTTCATCAGACCCACCCCTGCCTTGGAATCCCCTGCAGCCCCAAGCCCTCTCTTCCTACAAACCATCTGCCTAGCCAGCCATCGCCCCACCCCTCCCACCCCATCCTTCTGAAACTCTGAGTCTAACTCTGGAGATAGATGTGCCAACAGAGCCCTTCTGAAGTAGTAGGAGCAAAGGAGTCTGGAGGCCTCCCTCAGTGGTGGTGTTGGAGCTGCATTAAAAAGGATGAGCAGGACTTCCCTGCTGGCGCAGTGGTTAAGAATCTGCCTGCCAATGCAGGGGACATGGGTTCGAGCCCTGGTCCGGGAAGATCCCACATGCCGGGGAACAACTAAGCCTGTGCGCCACAACTACTGAGCCCATGTGCCACAACTACTGAAGCCCGTGCACCTAGAGCCAGTGCTGTGCAACAAGAGAAGCCGCCGCAATGAGAAGCCTGAGTACCGCAACGAAGAGTAGCCCCCGCTCACCGCAACTAGAGAAAGCCCGCGCGCAGCAACGAAGACCCAACGCAGCCAAAAATAAATTAAAATGTTTTTAAAAATTAAAATAAAAAGGATGAGTAGCAGCATGCCCACAGAGAAGGAAGGGATGGAAGATCCTGATGGGGCTGTATGGAAGGCCAGTGCTTGTAGAAAATGTTGTTTACCTGGTCCGAGCCAGGTGCATTATCTCATGTTATCCTCCTAATTACTTTGTAAAGGAAGTAGGACACGGTTAGCATGCCCCCTAAGAGATCTGCCCAAAGTTTGTTTGTTTGGGGAGCAGAAACTCCAGAATGTGCCTTATAATTACACATAACCTCCTGCCCTTTCTGCTACCAACTCCACCAGCTGAGGAACAGGGATCCCAGCCTCACGTAGTGGCTTTTGGAGGGATGGCAGTAGTGGTACCAGAAGGGGCCTTTTATTTAACTGGGCATACAGAATGCCCAGTTAAATTTGAGTTTCAAATAATTTTTTGATATAAGTATAACCCAAATATTGTCTGTAACGTACTGAGCTGCGTGTATCTTTATTTGCTACATCTGGCAACCCTGCCACTTCAGCCTTCTTGTGAATTCAGTTGCATTCACTGAGAAAAACGTCCAGAGGGATCGTGGCGCCGTTTGAAGGGTGGGCAGGGCAGTGAACGTGATCATGCAGGTGGGAGCTTGGCGGGAAGGGTGTACTGAGAAAGTCTGGACAAGGCCCATAACGCCTCTCACTCCAGCTCCTCCTTTACGGTGCTTTTGTTTGCTTGAACAGAGACTCTGAAGGGACCTTACGAAACTGGTTCTCCAAGCCACTGTGAGGTTGCCTGCTAGCTCGAGCTATGGTCAGATGAGAGGTATATTTGGTCAAAAGTCAACTTTTGTTTAACATTTCCAAGATTAAAAAGAACCCCCTGCCAGCCCAAGGAGTCTTTGTAAGGCCAAACGCACACACACCCCTCCCCAAGAGAGGATGTTCTCAGATGACTGCAATAATAAGATGCCAGACTCTTCCATCAAGTCACCTTGAGTAAGAAAACTCTGCCCCATGAGGCTCGTTGACTTTTTCGTAGGCAAAAAGGAGGAATTTTTGAGCCTAAGATGTGAATTAGCATTGCCTTCTCCGGAAGAAAGTTTTATAAAGTTAAATGTATTTTCTTCGCCTCACCGCTGTTTGACAGCTCAAGTACTGAGTGACACTGTCTTCTCTGTGAAACTGTTACTGCACTATGGGTAGATAGTTATGTCTTTGCACTACCTCATAGCAGAGGTGAGGAATATACCGTTTGAGTTAAGTGAAAATCCGATGAAGTCCTTAGAGGAAGGATGCTAGACAAGACAGATGCAGGGTGAGTATGATTATTATAATAAAGAAGAGATGTCACTTTCTCCTGTTACCCACGTCTGAAATTCTCCACTGGTAATAACAGCTAAGGGCTGAGTAGTAGGTAGCTTTATGGACCCACTCAGAGGTGACTTGGTAGGTAGGTAGGCTCAATCCAAGTTTACACAGGACACTGGGTACTTGAGTTCTAATCACACCCACTCCACCAGTGGTTGTAAACACATTTTAAGCAAGAGGGACATATAGCCATCAAAACGACAAAAGCATCGTGTCTCCCCATCTATGTGAGGTTTCAGAAAAGCTATAAACACCCCACCACCACCCCTGGCACAAATAGTTTATGTAAATAAGGTGATAATGTGATATGCAGTGGATATTCTTATCTAATCTATAGTCCATATTCAAATTTCAGTGGTTGCCCCAGCAATGCCCTTTGTAGCAATTTTGGTTTCCCAGTCCAGGGTCAGACATTGCATTTGGCTGTCAGTGTGCATTCTGTGATGACGACGGCTTATTTAGATGGAAAGAAAGTGCACTTTGCTTTTGCTTACGCTTACTCCAAGACAAGGTCGTTTCTTGGATTTAATTCAAAAGTTTATAAGCATCAGCAGCACAATATATGTTGTACTTTGTTTCTCTTGAGCCATTCTCGTTTGAGGCGCTGGCAGACACTTTGCGAATACATTTCACCGTTTCCTAGGAGGTAAGCAGGGGAGGCGAGGCGGTTACCTCACAGTCCCCAGGAGGGACCTGCTTCTGTGCACGGCGCCTCCAGGGTCACAGACTGTTGACTGTGGGAGTCCAGCAAATCGTTCTTGAATCGCATGGACTCAGATTTGATTAAATAGGTGAGAAGACTTACAGGATCCATGACCTTAACTGGCATGCAAGCTAAGAATTCTGTTTATATACCCATTCCATAAATATAATATACCTGCGTTTCTTAGGTAAATAACAGGTGTCTAGTGTTTGACTACGTTTCTGACACACCTCGTCGTGTGTATTTGGGTGTCAAGGTGTCTGTATGCCAAAAAGGGAAAAAAACCTTGTCTAAATTCCAGCCTAAGTAAAACAACCTTCTAACCCCACGTCCAGAAAACAATTGGCACTATTTACTGCTCTCTGCAAAGACATCAGAATGAGGCACCGGGTCACATGTTGCCCTTTTCATGGCAGAACGTGTTTGCACAAGACTCTTGAGCCATCGGAACGTGCAGAGTTTCTAAAAGAGAAGTCAGAAATGTTATTTCAACATCGCTTTGTTTCTCACTCTGCTGGGCCGTCTCCCCCATGCCACACACATTCTTCTTTAGCTTTGGGCTCCTGTGTGTGTCCGTGTCTCCCCTAACCTCCCGTTAAAGAGGTTCACTTAAAGCACATCCCACTCAGCCCCGGAAGAGACGAGCAGATACTTGCCGGTGGAGAAATCTCATTTATAACCGTGGATGTGTCCCAGGCTGCGGACAGCCCTCTGCGAAGCAGCCCAGGTGCTTTATCTCAGGAACAAGTGTGTGCAGTGAAGAAGCGGGCGTCTCAAGGAAAGCGGGCATCCTTTGAACCCTCCCCTTGGGTGGGCAGGCCCCAGCCAGACTGAGAGAAGGGAAGCCTCAGGACTTTCTTGCCAGAGGCCAGGGAAGGCTGGGAGGGCCTAATTACTGGTTACTTGTTTGTGAGGTACCGCCACCTCATTCCTTAGGGTGGGCTGCTTTCAGGGCTGTTTTTTCTCCTTGCCACCCAAGGAAGAAGTTCGTATTCGAACCTGCTTCCAGAAGCAGTGTATCTGTGGACGCTGGGTGTTGTGTGTGTGTTCCGTGGAGGGTACGGGGCATCAAGGCAGATGGAAATTGTCTTTTTCTCAAGAGTGGTTCTTAGACTGTCTGACTCCTAAGCTGTCGTGTGCCGAAAAAGAGCAGCAGAGGACCCGGAAACACAGGGCTCTGACCCTGGTGTGGCCACCAGTGCCGACGTGGCCAGGATGAGTCAGTCAGTCTGTGAAACGGGTGGAACCAGCGCCCCAGGCTCCCTCCACGCTGCACAAGCCATCAAGGTCTAGTGGTGCGTCAGAGCTGGCGTTCCTGAGCTGCCCTGGGTAGCGCCCGCCGGCTGGGCCGGTGACCAGCCCCACCCGCGTCCTGGTGTGGCCCCTCCTCGCGGCTGCGAGCGTGGCTGCCCCGCCGGGCTCTGTCACTCATTGAAGATCAGTGGCTCTCAACTGGGGTGATACTGCCGCCCAGGAGACGTTTGGCCAGGCCTGGTGACATTTCTGGTTGTCAGAACGTGGTGGGTGGGGAGATGCTCTGGCATCTAGTGGGCAGAGGCCAGGGATGCTGCTAAACATCCTCCAGTGCACAGCCCCCCAAACCCAGACGTATCTGCTCTTTGTCAATAGTGCTGCTGTAGAGAAACCCGGAAAATAAACTAAACTGTCAGTGATGTCCCTGACGGAGCCTGGGCCCTCCTCCTCATTTAGGTTTTATCCCCACTGTTTGCTCCACTAACCCTCTGCTAGAACTGGATGGACCTGCACCATCCACAGTCCGCTTCATCCACAGTGAGGCTTCCCATCCGCCCTCTTCCTCAGCCTCTCCCCACTTTGAAATCACCTATCACCGCCCCCCACCCCGTCTTCCTTTGCATAGTTACCTGCTTTTCTGATGTATTTGAGCTGTTTATTGTTGCATGATGTGGCCCCTCTGACAGCAAACACCACAGGGGGCGGGATCTGCGCCACAGAGGTTGGCAGCCCTTAGAAATCCTTGGAGCTTGTCGAGAAAACACAAGCCCAGGGACCAGTGCCGTTTGGGTTTGCTCCTCAGTGGCACCTAGACCATTTTATAGACAGTCTCGGGGAATTCACAGACCCTGAAGCCTGCCCTCTGATCCCTGGAGGAGTGCCCCTAATGCAGGTGACAAGAACGTCATTCCAGAACAATGGCGAGACTGTCACAAGTATGAAGTGTGGCACAAGTATGTACGTGTGTGTGTGAGTGCACACACGTTGAAAGTTTAGATCTTTCCTTTTGAGAGATCACCTCTAATCTAGTCGTCCTAACAGTGGTGCCAGTGGTCATGAAGACACACCCTCACCCATGATGGAAAAGAGAAGGAGTAGATCGGCATTAACGTTCAGCTTGTTTACGAAAAGCAGAGTAAGCACATTAACACTTTAAAATTGTATTTATTTAAGTTAATAGAGGCCGTAGCAAGATCTTTTCTCATAAGGTCACTGTCCACACAGATGCTAAGTAACGCCTGGTCTATTCGTGTAATCTGGGGAGGTCCCCTGTTCTCTGTATTTGGGTCGAAGGAAGAGTGTGTGACTTGTAAGGCAAACCAATAATTCAGAATATAAATATTCCTACTTGAGTGACGCAAGGAAAAGTTCTAAAATGATTGCTAGGTGATAGATATTTGTTGTACGTTTGACTTCGTGAACCTGGAGTGGTTTGGGGCTTTGGGCTGGGGAAGAGGGGCAGGTGGTACTTTGCTGTACACTCTGTGCCAGAGTTCATCTCATTCCTGGAATTATTCCTAGGCAGCTGTGGTAAACAGCCAATGCTGAAAGGTCTTCAGAACCAAATATTGAGGGCTTGTTTCAGCCAGGGAATCTGCCAGGCTCTGGGCCAATTCTTGCTATTTTTATTGTGTGGATGTGTGTTTTTAAACACCCGGCAGAAGTGCCTCACCCATCACTCACAGAAAACCATCAGAAGGCTCTGTATTCCGAGCCTCACCCTAGATTTAAAACACAGTTAATAGAGGTGTGTCTTTTAGGGCCTTACACTATTAGGAACACAAACTATAAATATATATGGATAAATAAATTTGTTTCTCCTGATTAAGTTTCTTATACCTGTGCTTTTAAAATTAGTCTGTGGTTTTTGGTTTTGTTTTGTTTTTTGCGGTACACGGGCCTCTCACTGTTGTGGCCTCTCCCGTTGCGGAGCACAGGCTCTGGACGCGCAGCCTCAGCGGCCATGGCTCACGGGCCCAGCCGCTCCGCGGCATGTGGGATCTTCCCGGACCGGGGCACGAACCCGCGTCCCCTGCATCAGCAGGCGGACTCTCAACCACTGCGCCACCAGGGAAGCCCTAGTCTGTGGTTTTAAAAGATGAACACACAATTCCTACGGGCAAAGTAAGTAACCGGTCAACTACTTCTGCCAATTTCTACTGAAGACCGTTATAATTCACTTTAGGTACAGAGGAGGAAGGAGCTGCATCTCTCTCTTTAAGCCACCCTCTTCTTCCGTATTAGGGGAGACTCATCTCCCTAAGGGTGGTAGCTGCCTTCTCTGCTCTGTATCCACTCAGTGACTATAGCTTAGGGTCTTGTAAGGAGAAGATGCTCAGTGTCTGCTTATTGCTAGTGATGAATTCGGCTGTAAAGGTGAGAATGTGACCTATTTACAGTTTATAAGGGGTTTATTCCCTAAAGCAGGGTAGGGAGAAGCAAAAACAGCTGTGGGGTTTGGTTTTGTGTTTTTAGCATTGGACATAGCATCTTAGAAAAATGACATGGGGCACTAACCTGGCCGTCCAGTGGCTAGGACTTGGCTCTTTCACTGATGTGGTCCTGGGTTCAGTCCCTGGTTGGGGAACTAAGATCCTGCAAGCTGCCTGGCATGGCCAAAAAAAAAAAAGAAGAAAAATGACGTGGCCCTTCACTCATCTGGTGTCTTCATGTCTCAACAGGGGGCAGGGGAATCCAAGTGGGGGAACCCAGATGGCATACCTGCCACCCTGGGCTCGAGGGGGATGAAGCTAACTTCTGGTTTCCCCTGAAAAGTCCATTCAGGTTTCCTCATCCTTGACAAAACAACAGCGTAGTACTCTGGGCAAGTGTCTACTTGTGAGCTGATTCTCCATCCGGTATCTGGGAATTAACATGGTCATTCTTATGAAGGTTGGGTATAGAAATCTAATTCCTTTTGGCGTGGTCTTGTCTCGTGATGGATGTGATTTATCCATCAGGAATGTCATCCTGAGTGCAGGGAGAAAAAGGTTTTGTTCCCACCCTATTAAGGCAGCGTTGGAGGGAGAGGCTGTCAGAAAACTCATCTAGGACGAGCGGCCACTCCAGGACCCACTTTAGTTCCCCTTCTTACCGGGCCTGTCACGAGGACCTGACCCACCGGGTCATGAAGAGATGTGCAGTGCACGTGGACTTGAGGAAGGGGTCTGGGGAAAGTCCAGCGGGCTCTCTTCTGCCCTGGGCTGGTCACTCCAGCAGCAAGCGCAGGGAACCACAGGGCAGCCTTCCCACAGGCTGCCTGCCGGTCACAATTTGAGCCAGGAAGAAGTGGACAGGGACAATGGAGGGGAATTATACTCTCTGCAAAATTGTCTGTAGGGGAAAACTAGTCTGGAGATAACATATATTCCTTATCCTACCCCTAAGCAATTCTAAATTCTTTTTAAAAATTCTTTAAATTCACAGAAAATAAGGAAAAGGCCAGATTTTCTAGGGCTGGCTTCACAATTTCGTTTGAGACATTTATAGTAAGAGCACTTGAGTTCTCATGTTTTTAAGTGTTGGAACAGGGGCAGGAATGCAGTTCATTCCTGGTTCGGGATGTGCCCCTGATTTTATGCACGGCAGTACTGAGGATGAATAGGCACTGAGACTCTGAAGTCTTCGAGGTTTAACTCCTCGTGAGCAAAAGTAGTTGAAATAAGAATGCAGTTTAAGTCTTGGAAACCTGAGCGGGTGAAGGCTCTTGGAGGTTTGGCCCCATAGAGGTTGAGGAGGCCCGATGTCTCACTCTGACTCTTTCTGTCCCCGCAGTACGCCACCACGGGCTGTTCCCTGACCCTACACCACACGGAGAAGCCGGAGCACGAAGACATCTGTGAATACCGCCCCTACTCTTGCCCTTGTCCCGGTGCTTCCTGCAAGTGGCAGGGGTCCCTGGAAGCCGTGATGTCCCATCTCATGCACGCCCACAAGAGCATCACCACCCTTCAGGGAGAAGACATCGTCTTCCTGGCCACAGACATTAACCTGCCGGGGGCTGTGGACTGGGTGATGATGCAGTCGTGTTTTGGCCATCACTTCATGCTGGTGCTGGAGAAACAAGAGAAGTACGAGGGCCACCAGCAGTTCTTCGCCATCGTTCTGCTCATCGGCACCCGCAAGCAGGCTGAGAACTTCGCCTACAGACTGGAATTGAACGGGAACCGGAGGAGACTGACCTGGGAGGCCACGCCCCGGTCCATCCACGACGGCGTGTCCTCGGCCATCATGAACAGCGACTGCCTGGTGTTCGACACAGCCATAGCACATCTTTTCGCAGATAATGGGAACCTTGGAATCAATGTGACTATTTCTACGTGTTGTCCGTGA
This sequence comes from Phocoena phocoena, assembly GCF_963924675.1. Classification (NCBI taxonomy): domain Eukaryota; kingdom Metazoa; phylum Chordata; class Mammalia; order Artiodactyla; family Phocoenidae; genus Phocoena; species Phocoena phocoena. The sequence goes on along the minus strand of NC_089222.1, from coordinate 32,226,192 downwards.
TGTACTGAAATGATTTGGATGTAGTGCTCTATGGTTAATAAAGGTTTTTATAGATGTTTTATTCACTGTGTCTTCACAAGTCAAGACCCACAGTTACCCCGTGTTCTGTGTGAACGGCAGCTTCCCATCTGGCATCGGCTCAAGAAAGTTCATTAAACTGGGATGGAGGAGGTTGGCCTGTTAGTCATTTGGAGGCCGCTCTGTGACCTAAAATCAACTTTATTATTCAATTTCATTTACTTCCTGAACAGCACCTGACAGGTTGTTCGGGCTCCTCTAGACCCGTATGTTAGGAATCGGAGGCTCTTTCCTGCCTGCCTCCCTGCATTGGTCCCTGCAAGCTGACAAAAGCACAGTGACTGTCAGCAGATTCCTTAAGTTTACTTTTATCTTGTGTTTAAGGGGGTGTGAATCGTTTCAATGCAATTTAAACAGTGTTTCTCAAACCAGATGGCTAACCAATGTGCATAGAATCACCTGGAGGGCTCACCTGAAACATGCAGTCTGGGGAGCCTGCGAATTTAACAATCTCATCAGGGGATTCTTTCCAACAGTAAAGTTTGAGAATTAATGGGTTAAATTGTGGGAAAGGGTCCAGATTTTAAAGGTGCTTTAAGATTGCCCTCTGCTGATACTGTTTGTCTTTCTACTATTTCATCCACACACACCCCCCACCACAAAATTAAAACTAGAACTACAGACCCCCATGAACACAGTCCTGAGATCTGGTCACTGTCTCGTGTTTGGGGTGGATTGCCTAGGAAAGCAAGTCAGATGGCTTTTGATGGCTCTCACGTAGTTTTTGCTCGTCACCAGTACAGAAGACCTGTTTACACGTGGCTTCCTTCAGTGGCCCTCCTCGACTTAGATGGTGGGAAAGACTAGATGAGTAGAGTTGGAAACGCTTTATAACCAGTGTCATCTGCTTGCTGTTTAAAGGAATGTGTTGGGTTTGTTTTTGCCACGTTCACTTTAGTTTTTTAATAAATATTTTTCAAAAATGAATATCCCGCTTCATCTTCTGAGTGGAATAATGCATATTTATTGGGTACCTACTAGGTGCAGGTGCCGTGAAGCTTCACCCCTGCCCTGGGCTTGGAGCTCTCACTGTTGCCACGTGAAGAAACCGTCATTCGTCCAAGATCATGGCACGGATTGGTGCCACCACTGGGGTCCAAACTCACTTCTCTGAACCACAGAGTGTCATTGGTGCGGCAGGTCTCCTCCTTGGAGCGGTTCTTTCTGCCTGACAGTGCCAGAGCCTGTGGAAGGAGAGTATTTCTCCTGCTTTACAGGATCAGAAGGAAGAGGCTTGGCTAGAGCTGATGTCCAGAGTACTGGGTTCGAAGCCAGGGTGACCCAGTCCCTACGTCCCAACCCTAAACCCTCAGAGGAATTCACAATATTAGCCCTGAATGCCTGGTGAGGATTGACCGCTTACCTTGGTGGCCCGATGGCATTAGAGAAGCACCAGGTGGGAATGATGGCTTTAGAGTTGTTTTGTTTTTTAGATGAGACTGAGTTTTTAGCCAGGAAAAGAGTTTTGGCAGTTAAGGAATTGCTAAAGCAACTTGTCTCCAAGGCTATTCTTCATATAAAGGTGAAAACCAGTGCCATGAATAAAAGAACGTGCTTCTCACATGTTTAGTAAATGAATGAAAACCACAATCCTTGTCACCAAGAAAGTCACATTTCAAGCCAGTACATAGAGGGATGCCTGGAGGTGAAACTAGAATCCAGGAGCAGGTGGACTTTGACCCTCGGGGGGCAGAGCTGGTCCAGAGATGGCAGTCTAGTGCACATATGACACCCAGGCAATGTGTTTTGTACATAAACTAGCCTAGCTTGTCGTCATCCTGTGGTGTCCATAGCTCACTCTTCTTGTTATACGTGATGGAGGAAATCAGGACCAATTGGTCAATGAGGTACCAAAGGGTAAAACTATAATCAAAGACTGTAATGGAGCAGACAGTGGAATCAAACTATTCCGAAAGCATAAAATGTTAGATTATCAGCCTCAAGAGGTAAAGGGATGGGGCCAGCAGTCATACAGCGCATTAGTGGCAGCGCAGATTGTAGAATTCAGACTTCCTGGACTCCCCATTCAAACACGTTTCCAGAACTTAACAAATGAAAATACAGTTGTAGGCAACAAAACGGAACTTTCACTTTCCATAGTTTTCTAGCTCTCTTTAATCTGTCACTGGAAATCTGTAAACTTAACTTTTACTCTCTGACTTTTTTTTTTTAACGTAAGCATTTTCTGCCATAAAACAAACAAAAATCCCCAGGTTATTCCCTGTATTAAGTGGAAGTGAAAACAGCAAAAAAGATTATGTAAATTAAAATCTCTTTTTTTGTAGTTCCAATTGCAAAATGCAATTTAAAACACAGTGATAGGCATTTGTCAAAACTCATCACATGGTACACTTATGTACCATATTAAAAAAAAATGTCTTTCTCTTTTCCGTCTTAGTTCTATATTCTAATTTGATAGAAATCTGGCTGATTAAGCAAGATGGTAGATTCAGCCGGTATCTTACATGCCTCAGCCATTCTAAAGAAAAAAAAGATTCTCAAAATACCTTGAAGGAAATGTTAATAGTTATTAATTCTGGGTTGCAGGAACCCGGTGTATGTTACATTAGTATTTACATTCTTCTCTATTTTTTTGTAATTGTTTTAAGCTAACCAACCTTGAGATCAGGGGTTCCCAGCTTTTCTGCAAGGCGGAACTGGCCTTGGTTTCCCTAGATCCTTAGGATTTAGAGGATTAAGAGGACGGAGTCCTCACAGCAAACCGTCCAGTGCAAATCATGGGAAACTTCAGAGAAGAGGCCATGGAGGCATCAACCATGGTGGAATGCACGTGAGTAGAACCTGAAACTCCACTCTCAGATTCAAACAAATGGCTGAGTATCTCTGTCTTAGCAGCAGAATCCTGCAACTCCCATACAAAACCATCCCCAAGAAGGTCTCCTTGTCCCTAACTTCAGGCTCTTGGGGCTGGCCAGATAGCCAGCTGTGTGACCTTAGGTCCATGAGTTGACCTCTCTGGTCCCGAATGTCCTAACCTGCACCATTTGAAGTTCTATCTTCTAAATGTTTTTACTCTGATACTAATTTCGTGAGACAACTGAGCTATTTAAATTTAAGGTGTGTAAGTCATTCCAGCGGGCTCTGAACAAGGTGGTTCAGGGATAATTGTGACCCAGCGTGTGTCATTCAGAGTTAGTAGGTGAGTCACACTCCAGCTGCCTCTCAGTTCCCACGGTTCAGAGCCGGGGATGGTGCCTGGGCATTGAAATCAATTTTGCTTTGTAGTTCTGGCTTGAGGGGACTGCGGCCTTGACCTTTCCTGACTCACGCATCCTGTACTTGAAGTATGATTATATTTCACTGACCTGTGCTGGCCCAGAAGAAAGGGAGTCAAGAGTTCTTAAAGAATAGGAAATCTCGTACTCAGTATTAATTTGTCTTGGAGTCCCCAAATGACAGGGCAAGAAAGAACATTAGACCCTGTTGATATGAACACCTGCTACCTCTACCACTATTTTAGAGAATGAATGGATGGATGGATGGATGGATGGATGGATGGAGACATACAGAGGGGAAACCACTAGCCTAAAAACCACACAACTAGTTAGAATTTCCTGTGGTGATGACATGGTGTCTTCTGTATTGAATAAAAGGGGGAAAATTATAAAACTATTCAAACTACAAGCTGACATTTTATGATAATTAAGACAAATGAAGGGAATTCGCCCCCAGTCTTGATTCCACCAAATTCTCCCCACTCCATTGCCACCACCATCTGGGCTTGGACTACTGTCAGAGCTCCTAACTGCCTGTCCTCCCTCTTGCCCTGCTTCAACCCAGTCTACACATAGGAAATCACAAGGCTTTTTTTAAGTGAAAACTGACGGCGCTACAAGCTCTTCAGTATTTTCTTTCAGGAAGCCTTGTTCTTTCCTTTCATAGCACTTTCCACAATGGCAACTGTACATTTTACTTGTTCAACAGCTGCCCGCACCCCCTCGACAAACTCCAGGGTGAAAGAGATTGTGAGGTTTTTGTTTGTCCTTGTATCCCTGGCACCTGGGCAACCAATTAATACTGATTGAATAAACTACCACTAACGATTAGTCTGAGTGCAGCATTGAACCAATACGTTAAGAGCTGACGTTCTCTGTTTTTATACCAAAAATCACCAGGGAATTTCCACAGGTAGGCAGGGAACAGTAATCTTAACAGTCCAGAGAAGGAAGGAAACAAAAGGTTTCTCTGCTCTGTCGTTCTCTAGGCAAGGACGCTGGCCCGAAGGTCCTGTGCCTTGAGATGTCATGTCATCGTGTCACCTGACATTCAGATCAAAGGCAGACTCTGCTTTGTGCAGAGGACACAGATCAAGCTTCCTCTGACTTGCAGGGAGCTCTATCACAAGATTAGATCAACTTGGAAAGTCCACCAAGATAACAGCATTGCCATTTGATGGGCACCTATTGGTACAAAGTGCTTTGTCTATATTAACCCATTTGATCCTCCCCATATCCCAATGCAATAAGGGTTTATTATCCTGAATTTGGAGTTGAGGAAATTAAGACTCAGAGAGATTAAGTAACTTGCCTGAACTCACACAGCTGGTAAACAAGAGAACTGGGATATAAACCCATGCATAGTCTCCACGCCCCTTCATTACGTCCCATCGTCCATCAGTGTTGGTGTTCGGCTTTCACACATTTTGACCACCAAGAGAAATACTGCTCATTTGTAACAGGTAAGGATGACAGGATATAGAGGTGCAGGAAGCTTGGTGGATACAGAACACCTGTGCTTTAGAACTGCTTTCTCCACTGTCACAGCATATTAGAAGGGGACAGAAACCTAGGATCATTAATACCCTCACTATTCAAAGAGTGGTCCATGTACCAGCAGCATCAGTATCACCTGGGAGCTGCTTAGAAATGTAGCATATCAGCCCACACCAAGGCCTGCTGGATCAGAATCTGCATTTTTTGTTTGTTTGTTTGGTTGGTTTTTTTGCGGTACGCGGGCCTCTCACTGTTGTGGCCTCTCCCGTTGCAGAGCACAGGCTCCGGACGCGCAGGCTCAGCGGCCATGGCTCACAGGCCCAGCCGCTCTGCGGCATGTGGGATCTTCTCGGACCCGTGTCCCCTGCATCGAGCAGGCGGACTCTCAACCACTGCGCCACCGGGGAAGCCCCAGAATCTGCATTTTAACGCAAACCCAAGTGGACTGGATGCAGTTCAAGTTTGAGAATCACTGGTGTAGACCAGGAGTTCTCAACCTACTTGCCCTTTAGAATCACACGGGGAATTTAAAGCATACCAGGACCTGAGTTGGAATCCCTGGCAGTAGGGCAGGGATTCTGAGCTCTTTTTCACGCTTCCCAGAAGAGTCCAATAGGCAGCCAGAGTTGGGAAACACCAATCTAGCTCCACTCCACTGCCTTCTTTTCTTTTCTTTTCCCCTTGTTTTTACATTACAATTAAAACAAGTGAAGTGACCTACCAAGCGTGATGAAAAGAGCGTGGACTTGAGAGCTTAAACAGAGCAAGGTTTGGATCCTGATTCTGCCACTTAATACCAGTGAGGCTTCAGGCAAAACACTAGCCTCCCTGGATCTCAGTTTCCACATTTATAAAATGCAAATAATAATGCCCACCTCAGAGGGTTCCTGTGAGAAATACAGGCACAGCGCAAAGGACGGAACGTTTGCGCTTGTGCGTAGTAAGACCCTGATGACAGGCAGCTACTCTGACCACCCGAGTCAGATCAACCCAGGCAGCAGCAGACAGCTGTCTGAGGAGTTAAGAGCTGAAACATTGCAATTCCTTCCCCCGGCATATTCTCCAGGTGTGGAGCCAAACTTTCATTAAGCAAGCGATGATGAAAAGATGCAGAAGAAGTGGTTGAAAGTGAGGTCCACAGGAAAGGAAGTCAAAGGCGGTCTCCTTTTCCACATGCCTCCACTGTCCCCATCCCCCACCCCAGCCCCTGCATCTAGTCCCACTCTGTCCCTTCCTGCCCCAGCTTGCTACCCTGACTGGAGAACCAGCTTGTACCAGTGGTCAAAGATATATAATCACTGAGGGTTTTTTAAAAATATACAAACAAAAAAAACATTTTTCATACTGCATGTTGATCTATATTTACTGGAACGGTTGAATTAACACAGGAAGAAATAGCCCCTTTGACTGAAACTCTACAAGAAAACACAAAACGTGGCTTTGCATCTTCACCTGAGAAAGTCCAGGGCTCAAAGGGTGTGAGAAAGAAAAGAGGTGTTCTCAATCTTCTTTTAGCGGTTTTTTTTTTTAAACGTTTTTTGGTGTGGTACAATTAGTTAACATAAAATTACCATTCCAACCGTTTTGAAGTGCACAATTCAGTGGTATTAAGTACACTCGCATAGTTATGAATCCTTTAACAGTTTTATATTTCCTTCCTTTTCTTCCTGCACACACCTACACACATGCATACACAGTATCTGCATAATTTTGTGGCTCTGAAACCTTTCACATGTAAAATTAGAAATGGTCTGCAAAGGGATTTCAGGGCAACACGTATTTTCTTCTCCTTGGGAGGAAATTGATTTAGTGAGTGACAACCATGTATCAGGTGTTTCACATACTTTATTCATAACAACCCCATAAGGGAGGGAGGGGGTCTTACACCTGTTCTTTACAGATGAGGAAATGAGGAAACTGAGGCTCAAGGAGGTAAACTAGTGTGTGCACAGCCAGAGAGAGAAAGGACTAGAGCCAGCCTTCACACCCATGTCTGTGGAATTCCAAAGGCTATGCTCTTTTTCTCTTTTTCTTAAGAAAACTGTTTTCTTCTTAGAGAAGTAATATACGAGTTATTATTTTAAGAAAATGTAAAGAAAAAATAAAAATCACTAACAAACTCCTCTCCCAGAAATAGTCACTGATGCATATTGAGGTCTTCTTGTCTGATTCTTTCCATATTCCAGGTCATTTACTTCCATGATGTCCCATTTAAAGTGGGACAGGAGAGCGGGGTGGCACAGGGACATGACAGAGAACTTTCATGTGTTTTGTCTCTAGAGATGTATGTGTTGCTTGGATCTTTTACAACAAAATGGATTCACATATTAGTTACATAGTAAAAGAACAGAAAGTAATTGGAAGTAAAATCCAGAGAAAGAAAAAGAATGTGTTGATGAAAAAGGGAGGATTGTCAACCCTAGAAATATATAAAAAGGAGAGTCCAAGAGGCAACAATTGGCTCATAATAAGAACGATAAGGCTCAGGCTGGCAGGAATGTTTCTAATATGAAGACAGATACATCAGGCTTTCAGAGCAGGATGCCATTAACCCTCCCTGTCACCTGGCCAGCTCCTTGTAGCTTGGGGTCTAATTCTGTGCCTGCCAGACCACTTTCTGAATAGAATTTAACTTCCCATGTAGTTTGCTTACGGGGTAAGAACGTTCTGGGTAGACTACTGTCAATATTCCAACTATCTGACAGGCGATCTGCTAATTAAATTAATTGGTTTTCAAATATTTCTTCATTCTCTGAGAGCTCTGTTGGTCAATCAGCATCACTAAATTATGTCAAGTCAGGAAACTGCCTGGGTTCCAAGTTCCAAAATTTAGAAATTTGAGATTTCTGAATCCGTAAGTCTGGACGCTGGATCATGGGAAAGGACAATGTAATGCCATTTCACAGAGGACTTTCTAGGGTGAGAAGCAAGAGAGCTACAGTAGCCACCCCTGCTCTTACACGCCCAGTAGGTACCAGAGAATGCCATGATGGCACCACTGTTAACATGCCTCGTGCCACGTGTTGGGATAGGGCCAACCTTGCGACATTTAACAGCAGTGCGGGGCTTCCCTGGTGGCGCAGTGGTTGAGAGTCCGCCTGCCGATGCAGGGGACATGGGTTTGTGCCCCAGTCCGGGAAGATCCCACATGACACGGAGCGGCTGGGCCCGTGAGCCATGGCCGCTGAGCCTGTGCTCCGCAACGGGAGAGGCCACAACAGTGAGAGGCCCGCGTACCGCAAAAAAAACAAAACAAACAAAAAACACAGCACTGTGATGTGGCAGTGGGATGGGGAGATCCTCGGGAGAGAGCCAGCCACAGACACTAGGGGGAATCGCCATCCAGCAAGCAAAAGGTCGTATCTGGCTCAGGCAGTAGCAGAAGACACTACCAGTCTCAGCAAACAGTCAGCCAAAGTGAATGTGGGTAGGAGTGAGGCGTGGTGAGGGCTGAGAAGAGCAGTGGTAGAAGGATCCCTGCCTCTCACTTTTCAGAGTAAGTGAGAGGTAGGGATCCAGGCAGGTACTGACTTCAGGTGAGCCCATCTGCAGGCATCAACTCCTGGTACCTAGTCACTAGGCTAGGTTTCTTTCACTCATTCATTCAACAAATGTTTACCACATTCTTCCATGGGACTCACGCACCTATACACCTAGCTGTGTGTGCCAAGGATACAAGGACTGACTGCTCTTTACTTGGCCCATTTCTCAGGGTTGTGTCATCAGCAAGAAACCTTGAGAGATGAGGTCATGTTTCCCTTGGGACAAAGAACAGGCTTGCATACTGCCGACTATCGAAGTCATGAATTTCCCAAGCTCCGTGTCCTTCACCTAGAGCACAGCTCACTGCGCATGTCCTCTCCATCTGGCCCAGGTCGTGTCTCCCCCTTGAGAACAGAGGGCAAGGAAAACCTGGTGCAAACATTCTGCTTGCTGTCCTGGGAGGAATGAAGTCCTTTGCTTCCGACCTTGGTGTCTCAGGTCTCCCGCCAGCACCCATGGAAGAGTAAAAGGCTAACTTGCTAGCTTGTAAGCGGGCTAGAATCAAATTCCAAACCTGACAGCACCTAGGGTGTGCTGGGCCCCATGCTGGGTCTTGAGGTCAAAGCAGTGCACAAAACCAGCATGGCGCCTGTTGTCATGGAATGTACGTGAAACGGCAGGGGCGGGGGGGTGGGGGGGGGGGGGTGGGGGTGGAGACGAGCAACAGATGAGAAACCAAACAAGAAAATGTAAGAAGGATTCGGTGGAGAACAGGAATGGGGTAGTGTGCTAAATATGGCCAAACGGCTGCTTTAGATCAAATGGCCAAGGAATGCAAATGAACGCAAAACCACCTGGAGGGAAGCATCACAGCAAGAAGAGAACGGCAGGTGCAGACGGCCTGAGGTAGAACCAGCCAGCGAGGCCGAGCAAGGTGGATGCTGGGAGGGGGTTTGAGGGGAGGTCAGTGGGGAGCTAGATTCTTGCCCCATGAGGCCAAAGCTAGGGGTTGGATTTCTTTCCAGGTGCAAGAGGAAGCCACTGGAGAATTTTAAGAAGGATTTAGATTTTTAAAACTAGCTCTAGCTACTTAGCAAAGAAACGTGAGTGTAGTGGGCGGGAACGGAAGCATTTAGGAAGCTACTGCATTAGTCCAGGGGCAACGTGATTTTGGCTTGGACAAGGATGGGAGAGCTAAAGGGAAGTGGGCACATGGGGGGCCATGTTTTAAAGGTAGAGTTGACAGGAGTTGCTAAAGGACTGGATGCAGAGACGAGGTGGGAAGGCGATTATAGGAATAAGAAAACAGGAAGAGCCAAGGTGGTCACTTCTAGGTTTTTACCCTGAGTAGCTAGGGAAGTTCCATTTATTGAGATGAAAGAGATGGAGGAAAGAGCCAGTTCAGGGGAGAAATCCAGAAAGAGCGCACGGCTGAAGGCCGCAAGCAGACAGTTTATCCGAATCTGGAGTTGTGAGGGAGGCCAGGCTGGAGGTACCATTTGGAGCCATCCCCATCTCTAGGGTATCTGAGCTGCAGGGCAGGGTGAGAAGACCTGGGGGATAATATGGAGGGAAAAGAGAGACAGACTCAGGCCCCTATCCCAGGACTGCCAACCTCATAAGAGGTGACGCGAGGAACCAGAGCGCGGAAATGAGACTTCTAGGAGTGGCTGTCCAAGTGAGGGGAAATCCTAGAGAATGCGGTGTCACAAACCCCCCAGGAGAATACTGGGTTCAGGTGGAACAGAGGGGTCGGCAGTGGAACGCTGCTGAGGAGACTGTGCGACGGCCTCTTCCTGAGAGCCAAGCCCTACGTCCTGCTCTAGTTACTGGCGACTTGGGTCCTGGGACAGTGATGTCAAGGAAGGAACACAATGCAGCTCAGAAGGCAGAGTTTCCATCATACCAGACAAGGGCATGTCTTCTGCCGACAACAGGAAGAGCTGTCCCGTCCACGGTGGGGCAGCTGGCTGTCCCTCCACCTAGCCAACCCACCCTCTCACCTGTCCCGAGGGCCTGGAGGGAGGGCGAGCCACTAGATATGCACTTTTCTTTCCCTTACCTTTCTCATCTTTCCAGCTATGCTAATGCCTCTCACCCTTCGAGGCCTAACTTATTTCTCCTCATTCAATACACATCCATAAATTGCTCTGTGCTCGGTCCTGTGCTTTTACATCCTTGATAGAATTTAATCCTCACAAAACATTTTTAGGTGAGTATTATCATTCTCATTAACAAATAAAGAGATGCTCAGAGAGGCTAAGTAACTTGCTCAAAGTCACAGGCTTGCAAGTGGTGAAAATGAGATTCAAACCCAGGACTCTAGCCCTTCCCACAGCCTGGCCAGCCTGCAGATGAGGCTAAGATACGGACTCTGCAGTCTAGCAGAAATGTGAAAGCAAAAGACGAAGAGGCAAATTACAATAACACAAAATATGCAACTACACCTGTGAGCCATGGCCGCAGAGCCTGCGCGTCCGGAGCCTGTGCTCCGCAACGGGAGAGGCCACAACAGTGAGAGGTCCGCGTACCGCAAAAAAAAAAAAAAACGCAACTACAACTACATAAACTATATCATTACAATGCAAATTAAGGTAAGAAGGACATACGAATTGCTATGGAGTTCAAAGGGGGATCAGAAAATGCTTCTTGGGGAGGAGGTAGTGTGTGCAATGGGCCTTGAGAATTGGACAGGACTTTGCAGGGCTGAAGGCTATCGGGAGGATGTGAAAGGAGAAAGGGGCAGTCTCTCCCTGACCAGGCCCAATCAACTCAGTGCCTGGATCCAGCCTTGCCCACCTCACCATCCCCTTTGCACGGTTTTCCATCTCTTACATTTCATTTCTCCCTACATCCCCAGCACCTAACCCAAGGCCACACACGTAGAAGGTGCCCAGTGAATATTTGTTGAATTCAACAGTATCCTGTCTGGTCTCCTAATTCTAGTCTCTCCTTTCTCCAGTACATCCCCATACTTGCTAAGTTTCATGGCCAACCCACAGTTAAACCTACTCCTTCTAGAGAATTTCCTGGCCCATAGTTCCTGGAAATCTCCATTCGAATCCCCAATAACTCACACACACACAAACTAACAAAAGGGGCCACAGCTGACATGACCCAATCCAAGGCAGGCCGTTCACTGGCTGAGCTCAATCAGCTAGATTCTCTTGATAGAATGGAAGGCAGTCAATGATGGGCCCTGGAACCACATGGTCCTGGGATCCCAGTCAGGGCTCCACCAGGTTGAGGGAACAGGCACCAGCAAGGAAAGCACAAATGTGGGAGCAAGAGGCCCTGAGATGTGGAGGGAGGCAGGTTATTTTCAAAACCTTTTATTACGTAATTTTCAAAAGAAGGAAGGGTGAATAATGACCCATCACCAACTTCAACAATTATCAACTCTTGGTCAATATTGCTTCATCTATACCCTCACCTACATCCACATGTGTATTTTTCAAATCAAATCCCAGGCATTATGTCATTTCACCTCTCTATGTATATTTCAGTATAGAATAGCTAAAGATTAGGACTTTAAAGTATATGACAATGGCTTTAAACTATATGACAATACTGATATCACACCTATAAAAAGTAGTAATAAGTCCTTAATATAATCAAATGCCCAATTAATGTTTATATTTCTCTGATTGATGTATACTCTGAATTGGGATCCTTTGTTTGAATTGGGATCCATGTAAGATCCTTACATTGCTACTGATGAAAGGTTACATCTCTTTTAATCTATAGATTCTCCTTCCATCTCTTTTCTTTCCATGAAATTATTTATTCAAGAACCCAGGTGTCCATAAACAAAAGACAACCCTCAGAATGGGAGAAAATATTTGCAAATGAAACAACTGACAAAGGATTAATCTCCAAAATATACAAGCAGCTCATGCAGCTCAATAACAAAGAAACAAACAACCCAATCCAAAAATGGGCAGAAGACCTAAATACACATTTCTCCAAAGAAGATATACAGATGGCCAACAAACACATGAAGGGATGCTCAACATCACTAATCATTAGAGAAATGCAAATCAAAACTACAATGAGGTATCTCCTCACACCGGTCAGAACGGCCATCATTAAAAAATCTACAAACAATAAATGCTGGAGAGGGTGTGGAGAAAAGGGAACCCTCTTGCACTGTTGGTGGGAATGTAAATTGATACAGCCACTGTGGAGAACAGTATGGAGGTTCCTTAGAAAACTAAAAATAGAACTACCATACGACCCAGCAATCCCACTACTGGGCATATACCCTGAGAAAACCATAATTCAAAAAGAGTCATGTACCACGATGTTCACTGCAGCTCTATTTACAATAGCCAGGACATGGAAGCAATCTAAGTGTCCATCGGCAGATGAATGGATAAAGAAGATGTGGCACATATATACAATGGAATATTACTCAGACATGAAAAGAAACGAAATTGAGTTATTTGTAGTGAGGTGGATGGACCTAGAGTCTGTCATACAGAGTGAAGTAAGTCAGAAAGAGAAAAACAAATACCGTATGCTTACACATATATATGGAATCTAAAAAAAAAAATGGTTCTGATGAACCTAGGGGCAGGATAGGAGTAAAGATGCAGATGTAGAGAATGGACTTGAGGACACGGGGAGGGGGAAGGGTAAGATGGGATAAAGTAAGAGAGTAGCATTGACATATACACACACACATTTGTGTGTTTTACACAAATGTAAAATAGATAGCTAGTGGGAAGCAGCCGCATAGCATAGGGAGATCAGCTTGGTGCTTTGTGACCACCTAGAGGGGTGGGATAGGGAGGTGGGGAGGGAGATGCAAGAGGGAGGGGATATGGGGATATATGTATGCATATAGCTGATTCACCTTGTTACACAGCAGAAGCTAACACATTGTAAAGCAATTATACTCCAATAAAGATGTTAAATAAAAAATAAAAGAACCCAGGTTTCCTACAACAGAGTTTCCTATAGTTTCATTACATCCCCAGAATATCATTTAACATATTCCTCTGCCCCCTGTATTTCCTTTCAATGACTAGTTAGGACAAGAGGCTTGATGAGATTCACATTTGATTTCTTTTCTATTTTTTAACAAGCCTGCTTCATAGGTGGTGGAGGTATTGTGTACTTCCATAACAGGAAGGACAAAATAGCCTGTCTCCCTCCTTCTCTCTCCCTCTCCCTCTCTCCCTCCCCATTTCTCTCTCTATTTAGGTGATGTTATCAGTCATTGATGGCCCGTATTCATTTATTAGGGAAGTACAGAAGGATAATCCAAATCTATTATTCCTTCTTTATTGACTGGAAAACTTCTATAGTAAGAAACTTCCCTCTTTTCAACTATTTGGTTACCCTAAGGTACACTTTACAAGGGAAAGGAAAGATAAATGCTTGATTATTTTCCTTCATCAATTTACAAAATAATGAGGTGATTTCTTAGCATCCTCCAAAAGTAAACAGTGAAGAAATAGTTTTTTAAAACATCATTATGAATCATGGATTTAAACATTTTTTAATGTATTTCAGTCCATTGTAGTTATTATCCTTACTGATAATCATATCATTCTATCTTGCCCTATGAATGCTTATGCAGCTTGGTTTCTGGGTCCTTTTGATATGACCATAGATGGTAATCTTTGACGTTCCAGGAGTTTCCTGTCCTCAACCTAGAATCAACTATGTCTCCAAGGAAACTTGGTTTCTTTTAGTGGAAAATAATAATTCAAGATTACAGTCTAATGTTTACTGCAGTATTATTTACAATAGCCAAAACATAGAAATAACCTAGATGTCCATCGATGGATGAATGGATAAAGAAGATGTGGTATATATATACAATGGAATATTATTCAGCCATGAAGAAGAGTAAAATTTTGCCATTTGTGAAAACGTGGATAGACCTAGAGGGCATTATGCTAAGTAAAATAAGTCAGACAGAGAAAGACAAATACTATATGATCTCACTTATGATGTGGAATCTAAAAAAGAAAACAAAAATACAAAAACTAAGCTCAAAGATACAGAGAACAGATTTGTGGTTCCCAGATGCAGGGGTTGGGGATGGGCAAAATGTGTGAAGGGGGTCAAAAGTCACAAAATAAATAAGTCATGGGAAGTAATCTACAGCACAGTGACTATAGTTAATAATACTGTATTACATATTTGAAAGTTACTAAGAGAGTAAATCTTAAAACTTCTCATCAAAAGAAAAACAATTTTTATAACTATGGTGACGAATGTCAAATAGAACTATTGCAGTGATCATTTTGCAATATCAAAACATTACTTTATATACCTAAAACTAATATAATGTTATATGTAATTATACCTCAATTTCCCAAAAAAAAGCTAAAACATTTTGAAAAAATCACAGTCTAGGCATTAGGAGCATTCCCTTTATTCTTGAACCAGTTTGAAAGGATTTCCTGCCTTATACCTAAATAGACTTTAACTAGACTTCTCAATGCTTCCACCAAAGTAAATCACAAAGAAGCAAATCTAACCACAAAAATCTTATTTGAAATCTCCCCTTGTTTTAGACAGGGGTGCCAAAACAATTCAATGGGGGAAAATAGCTTTTTCAACGAATGGTACTGGGACCGTTGGATATGTACGTGCAAAATAATTAAGTTGGATCCCTACCTCACACCATGCATTAAAGTTAACTTAAGATGGATCAAAGACCTAAATGTAAGAGTGAAAATTATAAAATTCTTAGAAGAAAACCTAGGTGTAAATCCTTATAACCTTGGGTTAGGTGACTGTTTCTTAGCTATGACAGCAAAAGCACAAGTCACAAAAGAAAACTGAGGTAAACTGGACACCATCAAAATGTAAAACATTTGTGGGACTTCCCTGGTGGTCCAGTGGTGAACAGTCCGCCTTCCAATGCAGGGGACACGGGTTTGACCCCTAGTCAGGGAACTAAGATCCCACATGCCACAGGGCAACTAAGCCCACGCGCCACAACTAGCGAGAGAAAACCTGATGCCACAACTGGAGAGAAGCCCACGCACCTCAACAAAGAGCCCACATGAGGCAACAACAACAACAAAAGATCCCGCATGCCACAACAAAGACCCGACGCAGCCAAAATAATAATTTTTAAAAAATTTTTTAAAGTTAAAACATTTGTGCTTCAAAGAACACCATCAAGAAGAGAGTGAAAGACAGCCCACAAGTTTTTGTAAATCATATATCTAATAAGCGTCTAGTATTCAAAATATATAAGGAATTCTTACAACTCAAAAAGACAACCCAAATTTAAAAATTGACAAAGTCATTTCTCCAAAGAAGATAGACACATAGCCTATAAGCACGTGAAAAGATGCTCAGCATCATTAGACATCAAAGAAATGTAAACCAGCACTATTTATAACAGCCAAGACACAGACGCAACCTAAGTGTCCATCATATATATATACACATATATATGTATATATATATAATGGAATATTACTCAGGCATAATAAAAAGAAATATTGCCATATGCATCAATGTGGACGGACCTAGAGAATATCAAACTAAGTGAAGTAAGTCAGAGAAAGACAAATATTATATATCATTTATAGATATAAATGATATATCTTTTATATATATCATAATATCAAAATAATATCAAAATATCAAAATAATATCTTATATTATTTTTTAGAGTCTAAAAAATAATACAAATGAATTTATTTACAAAACAGAAACAGACTCACAGACATAGAAAACAAACTTACGGTTACCAAAGGGGGAAGGGAGGAAGGGTTAAATTAGGAGTATAGGATTAAAGATATACACTACTATATATAAAATAGATAAACAGCAAGGATTTACTGTATAGCACAGGGAACTATTTTCAATATCTTATAACAAACTATAATAGGAAAGAATCTGGAAATATAGATGTGTATATATATATATATATATATATATATATATATAAAACTGAATCACTTTGCTGTACATCTGAAACTAACACAAAATTGTAAATCAACTATATTTCAATTAAAAAAAAGAAAGGAATGCAAACCAAATTCACAAATCATTTCACACCTCCTAAGACGGCTATAATAAAAATGACAGATACTAACAAGTATTGATGAGGATGTGAAGAAGTTGGAAATCTCACACACTGATGATGGGCAGTTCTCCAAAATAAACATAGAGTATCACATGAGCCAGCAATTCTATTCCTAGGTATATATCCAAGAGAAATGAAAACATATCCACACAAAAACTTGTACATGAATGTTCATAGTAGCATTAGCCATTAGAGTGAAGAAATGGAACAAACCTAAACATACATCAACTGATGAATGGATAAATAAAATTTGGTATATCCACATAGTGGACTATTATTCATCAATGTAAAGAAATAAAGTACTAACACAAGCCATAACATAGATGAACCCTGAAAACACTATGCTAAGTGAAAGAAGCCAGATATAAAAGGTCACATATTATACAATTCCATAGATATATAGAGAGAGAGAATAGGCAAATCTACAGACACAGAAATAAATTAACATTTGATTAGGGCTGGGGGGATTCAGAGGCAACGGACAGTGACCGCTAATGGGCATGAGGTTCTTTCTGGAGTGATATAAATGTTCTAAAATTGATATCAGTGATGATCTCAAAACTCTGAATACATCAAAAACCATTGAACTGTTTACATCAAGTGGGTGAAGTGTATGGAATATGAATTATATCTCAATAAAGCTGGTATATATATAGTTTTAAAATCACTTCCTGATAATCTGATGCCTCCAGAACTTGAGGCAACATTCATTCATTCATTCATCTGTTTATTCAATACATTTATTGGGCTTCTACTATTCAATCATTTATTTACTCAACAAATATGTACTGACCACATACCCTGTGCTAGGCACTGTTCTATACACAGAGGATCCCATAAAACATATTAAAAGAGTTGCTTACATTCTTGTGGATGGGCCATAAACAAAATAGGAGGATCTTATACAGTGTAATACATTGAAAGTAACTGATGCTAGGGAGAAAAATGAAGCCAGGAAGAGGGATGGTCAGCAGGGGAATAGAGAGGAGGGGTCGCAGTTATAAGCAAGGTGGGCAGGGAGAACCTCACTGAGAAGGGGACATTTGAGCAAAGATCTGAAGGAGGGAAGGGAGTGGACCACGCAGATAGCTGGAGGAAGAACATTCTAGGCAGGGAAAATAGCAAGTGCCGAGGCCCTGAGGTGGACATGCCTGGTGCATCTGAGGAATATCTAGGGAGCAGCGTCAGTGAGAAGGAAAGTAGAGGATTCGAAGTTGGAGAAGTAAGGGGAGAGACAAACTCCGTTATTCTGTTGAGGTAGGGCATAGTGGAGTGTGTACATCTGAAAACAGCAGAAATTATTCTGGCCCCTGGCTCCAAGCTTCATGCACATACAGTATGCCCAGTTTCAAGATAAGGCTGCGATCACTGGTGTACTGGAGCTGACACACACCAGTGGTGACAGAATTTTTGAGGAATCTGGAGATTCAGTTGATAAACACAGCTCTTATTAAAAATTAAGTTATAGAAATTTATAATTAAATAAATTATATTAAAAACAAAAGTATTAAATACTGGCAACTTCCAAATTATTTTGCTACATCTAACTACTATCTAGGCTGTTACGGTTATTTATGTCTTTTGTATCTGTACAGTGGAAATACTATAAAAGGTGAGCTCTGCCCTTCTATTCCCAAATCTGCATCACGCTCAGTGGTGTCACATTGGTAATTTGAAACGGGCCATGGTAGGAGTAGTTACACCACAGAAATCGGCAAATGCTACAAATTGGGGCTTGATTTATTGTCTTATTATCTAGACATAAGAAAGTGAAGAAAAAGGTGTTAATAGTGCAGCTTTCACTTAAAAGTTTGTCACATTTGGGAATCCATTCCATTGCAAATAGAACCAAAAAAGTGAGGCAATATTTTCCCAGGATTCAAAAACTCTTACCCATTTCAGCAAAGAAGTCACTCATATCATTGATGACAATGAACGGACTAAGTGAAATTCTGACAAATGTCTTTGTTGCTTCACTTTAACCTTGACGATATCAACCAACATCCATGTCTTAACACACTCATTTGTCAATTCCAACCACAGGTTGGCCACAGATGGAAGAGTTCAGCAAAAAGCAATGAAAGCATTCTGAAGGAATCAAACGGCTATACAGAATTTACAGTAGAGAGTTCTGTGGGTTTTTTTCATTTGTAAATTGTGTGCTATACAGGCCTTTGACATCAGTAAGATTTATACTATGTGTGCATAATACATTCATTTTTGGAAAGTCGGTTATTAAACATTTACTGGCTACTAGCACACAATCCAATTTCTTTTTTTTTGGCTGCGTCGGGTCTTCGTTGCTGCGCATGGGCTTTCTCTAGTTGTGGCGAGCGGGGGCTACTCTTCGCTGCGGTGCACGGGCTTCTCAACACGGTGGCTTCTCTTGTTGCGGAGCACGGGCTCTAGGTACGTGGGCTTCAGTAGTTGTGGCTCGCGGGCTCTAGAGCACAGGCCCAGTAATTGTGGCTACGGGCTTAGTTGTTCTGCGGCATGTGGGATCTTCCTGGACCAGGAATCGAACCCATGTCCCCTGCGCTGGCAGGTGGAGTCTTAACCACTGCATCACCAGGGAAATCCCACACTATCCAATTTCGAATCCGTTTTTACAGATCTTAGGGACCAGACAGAGGGGAGAGAGGCTGCTCAGCCAACCCTCAGAAAGGGATGGAGTTAATTCAAAATCATTCTGCTCTAGAATTCAGAGTCAGCCAGGCTGGAAACCAGGAATTCCTTTGTATTTATATGGATGGTCACCTTATTTTTATTTCTTTATTTATAAATTTATTTGTTTTATTTATTTATTTTTGGCGCGCGGGCTTCTCATCGCGGTGGCTTCTCTTACTGCGGAGCATGGGCTCTAGGCGCGCGGGCTTCAGCAGTTGTGGCGCGCGGGCTCTAGAGCGCAGGCTCAGTAGCTGTGGCACACGGGCCCAGTTGCTCCGCGGCATGTGGGATCTTCCCGGACCAGGGCTCGAAGTCGTGTCCCCTGCATTGGCAGGTGGATTCTTAACCACTGCACCACTGCGGATGCCCGGTCACCTTATTTAAGGTAGGTGAGTCTAGCTCTCCGTTCACGGTAGTGATCCAGCTTCCTTTTCAAACAAAATTGCTTACCGTACCAAAAAAAGGTCATTTTCAAAAAAATATTAAGTAAATGATAATACAGGTAACACACAGAAAGGGCAAAAATTCGGCCTGAATGACAGAGAACCCAGCCTCTGGAGGTGTACACCTGGGCTTAAATACAGACATCCCTAGTGACCGATGGCTTTGCCCTCATCTGGCCAACGGGGGCAACACCTACTCCACAGGGATGTTGTGACAGTCAGTCAGCTCAGGGAAGCCCAGGGGCTGGCACAACCCAGCTGAGTAAAGATGGGCTCCAGGGAGGAGCCTGGTCAGGGCCTGGCCTCCTCCCTGATCCAAAGCAGGCACCGCCTTAAGCAGGCACCACCTTCAACTCACCCCCGCCCTCCTCCACCCCCCCCACCCCCCCTCAATATGTGTCAAATGTAAACATTCACACACAGGCAGCATTCTTCCTTCTGTAATCACCTCCCCACAGCAGCCAGCACCTACTCTCCATGACTCAGCATTCCTAGCCTAAAGTTGCTTTTTTTGCTCCTGTCCCTGGAGTTTCAGCTGCTTCCTGTAGCAGGCCAGCTGCCCTGAGAGCGGTGGAAGAAAAACCCACCAGCACAGTTCATATATGAGTTTTGCTCTTTTATCTTTTTTTAAACTTCCGGGGTGGGGGGCGGCCTCAAAGGTTTTTGAGTTGGTAAAATAAGCTTCAATAGATAAATACAGTGTGGCATTGGTTGTGAGAGTCTTCATCCCTAAGTACAGCTTCAGGGTGCATCAAACAGCTCGCGTTGTAAATAAAAAGGCCTGATGCTTCTCCCGGGCGCAGGATAGAAAGCAGGAGTGGCCTCTGTCCTCCCTGCACCAACGGTTGCCCAGCGAGTGAAGGAGACCAGCTGTCACAGCGCAGCACGCTGTGTGCCCTGTGGCTCTCCTTGCAAGGAATGAAGATTTGTCAAGTCTTCAAGTGACAGGCATTCATTGTCACAACAGTCACAGCCACCCTAGCCGGCACTGGTGCTGGACAGACGCCAAGGGCTGCCCTTCCACTCCCCACCCTTCCGCAACTGCCCTGGGCCCTGGCAGGCCGCCCTCTGGGTTTTGCATCCTCCTAAATGCCTTGCCCTTTGTCCCCCAGTTGGATTGGCCTTTGCGGGGCAGGGGCAGGAGATCAGAGCAGGCGAGGAGAGGGGCTCGGGGGTATATATCCCCTCCACTCCTGCCCTGCAGGGCGGGCTGACCCAGCGGCACTCCTGGCCAGAGCCCACAGTTGCTGTCCTGCCACCCTCACCTGAGACTACCAGCTGGCTCGTGACTGCCCCTTCCCCTCGCCCCATCAGGCCCAGGAATGGAACCGGCTTCCTGCAGGTACCATTCTGTCAGCGTCCCCGCCTCTGAACCACACCTGTGTAAATGATCTCTTACACCCACCTCAGTTACCCAGCTGAGTGTCCCCCCCAGACCCGGGCTGCCACCTGGTTACAGAGCGCTTCACACGTGCCCGCCTCTTCTCTGCATATTATATGCATTCACTCACCCAGTCCTCACAACAGCCCTCTGAGGCAGACACCAGTATTAGCCCTGTTTACAGAGGCGGAAACTGAGGCACAGAGAGGTCAATGACTTGCCCAACTTCACACAGTAGTAAGCAATGGGGCAACATTCAGACCCAGGCAGGGCAGCGCCTGACACCACTCTGTGTTAGGACGTGTAAGGGACCAGGGAAGTGGGTGTGTCTATTTTTGCTCCAGGGAGCACAGGTCCAGCTCTACAAAGTTTCTGGAGTCTGGGGTGTAGTTCCAAAACAAAAAGACCCTCCAGGCCCCTCACAGCTCCTGATATGGCCACATAATCGGGACTCAGGCACGATCTCTCCACTCGTCCTGCCACCAGCAGCCCTGCTTCTCTCTGCTCACCTTTTCTCGTCCTCATTGCTTCTGTCTGCTGCCTTCCCTGTGTGTCCTTTAAAGTCCCCCAAAACGGGTCTGATTGATGGGGAAGCCACCAGTGAGCCCTGAGTCACCAGCCCGTCCCTGAGTCAGGAGCTGCATGTTTACCACAGCGGGACGGGCTCAGGGGAAAGACCTCCACAGCCCCAGGGCAGGATTGTTTCATGGCAAAGAAAACAGAGCCACACACAAGCAGGAGATCACACAGCCTGCTCCAGGGTGTTCTTGTTGTGGGTGAAGGACGGTCCCTCCCCGGCCTCCCAGCTATTCCAGAGCCTCTCCCCGGGGCAGGACACAGGGGCAGGATGGCCTGGGTGAGGGGATACTCAGCTTCCCGGGGACCCCCGCAGAGGCTCAGGCTCAGGGCCATGCCAAGGCCACCCCTGCAGGCGCCCCACCCCTGGTCAGCAGCCACAGCCAGGGTGGGACCTCCTAGAACAGAAGGACAGAACCAGGCCGGGGACAGGTAAGGAGCCACGCAGGGCCCTCTCTGCCCTCGTGGGGCATGGCAGATCCCTCGGGGCACACTCCTTGGGTGCCCCCCACTCCAGTCTCGCTCAGCTTCCAGTTCCCCAAACATACCGTGTTCACCACCTGCCATCTCCGCCCAAACCATTCCCTCCGCCCAGAAAGTCTTCCTCCACTGTGTCCCAGCAAACTCATTCCCACTCATCCTTTAAAAGGCATTCTGGAGAAAACCTCCCCAGATACCCCAAACTATATCAGATGTCCTATTGCCTCAAGAGCAAGGCCTGGGTCTGATTCCCTTTTCTATTTGGGGCCCTTCCCCAGACAAGGAACATTCTAGACGTTCCCTGCGTGAGTATTAAAGAAATGAAGAGACAAGACCAAAGAACATGATCAGAAAAAAGGACGGGAACTGTTGTCCGCCCCCCTCCCCCAGCAAGCAGAGAACGAGAAGAGGCTTCGGTGCCATGTGTTTGGGGAAATGATCCCAGGGAACAGGGGTGAGGTGCGGGGAGAGAGGAACAAGCAAGGAGGGAAGGCCAGCACGCGGGTGGAGGGTGGGCTAGCAGCTGCTCACCACTGTGGGCGTCTGGGGCACAGTGCCATGGGCACTTCTGAGGAGCTGTGTGAAGGGACCTCGGAACCGCCCAGCTGACAGATGGGGCAGGAGGGGGGTGGTCCTCACCCTCCAGTTCCCATCCCCCGGTCATCGGAGGCTGCCCCACAGCAGGGTCAGTCCCTCGCACATCCAGAAGGCAACCAGGTGACCAGCGTGTCCACACTGCAGAGTCAGGGAGATGTCAGGCAGAAAATGAAAGAGTCTCTGTACAGCTCAGGTGAGAGCTGTCGGGCCACAAGCTGGCTGCCACAGCAGCAGCGAGAGAAAGGAGCTGGGCCAAAAGATGTGGAGCATCCACACAGGTCTGTACAAGGAGTAGGGGATGTTAAGGCTGGAGAAATAGGGTGAAGGTTACGTTGTAGACGGCCTTGAACATCAGCCCAAGCATTACAGTTTTATTTGGTAGGCTACCAAGAGCCAGTGAGGATTTCTTTGCGATACGGCAATAACGTGGCCGCACCAATGGGTGGCTTGAGTTAGTTTCAGCCCCCTTCCTCCATAAAATAACAGCTCTTCACCAAGACCTCACCAAATAAACATATAATCATAGTAAAAACCAGTGCAGGTCCTCTACCCTACTGCCATCAATCAAGAGCCACACCTAATCCCCTCCATATAGAAACACTAAGCCCCAGTTGGGTGCTGCCGTCTCTCTCTACCCGTCCATGAAGAAATCCCTATAAATACATTTTGAAACGTTCAGTTCTTTATTTAGGCATATCTTTCAGATCTAAAGAAAGAGAAGCTTGGGAACCTTTAAGGAAGAAACCAGTTAAGAGAGCCTTCCTTGTTGCAACCCAGAAGGGGTCTTCAGATGATGGGGAACCAGCCAATTCCATCCAAATGTCAAAAAAAAAAAAAAAAAGCAACTTACAAAAATGATAGGTGAAAAAAAAAACCTTCAAATTGGAAAAGCATCAAGAGAGTTGCACCTGGAGAGTGCATGAGGTGCGATGACATGGCTTTTTAAATAATTCTATCAGGATACACACACTGAAAGCTGCCCTCTGGGGCCCCCTAACACATGCTCTGATGTGTTCCCTGCTCCACTGTAGGAAGCATTTCTTTATCTTACCTCCTGACTCTGGTGGCACATTTATGTGAATATCCTCCAGGGTTGCTTTCTTTGTCTTTTTGTGGTAAATTAGATTTTCCTGAGTAGTCCAAGATCAAAGGCAAGATGAGGGATTAAGATTTATTTTCTTGTGTGAGTCATAGCCTGGATCACCAAACACAGAGTTCACTAAATGTTTTGAGTGGTGATGGCACTACTGAGACAAGATTATAGAGTTCTGTGTGACGTTTAATTAAAACTTTTCATCTGATCAAGGGCACTGTCACTGTTGGTGACAATGTAAATTACCCATCACCCAGCAATTCTGCTTCTGGGAATTTATCCTAAGGAACTAACAAAAAATGTGGGATAAGATTTTGCTGCAAGGTTATTCACTAGGCTGCTCTTTAAAAGACCAAAAATTTAGAAATAACCTGAATTCTCAAAGGGGGATGGGATTAGTTAAACAAAGATAATACCATCATGTAATGGAATACTATGTTCCATGCTGCCGTAAATTAAACACTATATATATGTATACACACACACACACACACACACACATACACATACTTATATTTTATGCTTTGACGCAAGGTAAAAGGAATCTGTGGTATCCCAGGGTTTGGGTAGATGCGATTATGAGTAATTTGTGTTCTTTTCGCTTGCTTTTTCCTTACGAGCATGAACTGCTTTTTGTTTTGTTTTGTTTTGTTTTGTGGCCGTACCACGTGGCATGTGGGACCCTAGTTCCTCGACAAGGGATCAAACCCACAACCCCTGCATTGGAAGTTCGGAGTCTTAACCACTGGACATCCAGGGAAGTCCGAGCATGAACTGCTTTTATAGCATAGAAAAAATAATTAAAGAAACTTCACTGGAGGGAGTCCCATTGCTCATGCACAAGGTGGTCCTAATTTCCCTCTTTTTCGAGCTTCAGCTCATGGAGCAGTTTGGTCCAGTAGACACTTATCCAGCTTCAGTGGAATATGCCAAGCACTGCAAACTTCTGAGGACACAAAGATGAAGAGGGGCTTTGGTCCCTGCCCTTGCAGGACTCATCTCAAGTGGGGACACATACACCTCAACAGAAACTCATCAGCAATCTCAGGGAAGTCTAGGATTTGAAGCACAACTGGGCCTCCCAGAGACCAGATATTACGTTAAAGTGCTTTGAAAGGCAGCACTATAGTAATGTGGGCTCTCAAACACTTCCCACAAGCAGGACCAACTCACAAGAGAAGCTAACTGTCCTCAAGAGAACTGATACACAGGGCATGTAGCATGTGAGGAAATGGTTGTACACCCTCTTTATGCAGGCACACATAGGTAGAATCTGAGTAATGCTGCAGCCATCCTTCCGGAAGCAACACCCCTCTGATATAATAATAATAACCTTTTCCTCCTATAGAAGAATACCATAAGATACTATATTAAAGGAAGACATTTCACTTTCCTTTGACACTAGACAGCTTAGGTCTTTTTATGGTCTGAGTTTCAAGTGTGATTTTTAACTGCAATTGCATGTCTCCCCCTAGTGTTCATCCACATTATTGCACCCTGTTGTAACAGGGTGAGGAAAGGGTGAGGATAGGGTGGAGGTAGGTCTGGGTCCCTCAACTTCCCAGAAGGAAAAAATAAGTGTATCGGACGTGTGATAGGACCGTCAAAAGCATTCAAATAACCGCCACTTCAATTGCAAAACATAAGCCATGGCTCTATATTTTCCGTAACCACATAAAATTTGCTAGTTTTTGGTTGGGATAATAATAACAAATAATATTTATTGTACACTTCCCATGTGCGAGGCACAATGCTAAGTGCATTGCATATATTAACCCATTTAGTCCTCATAATAATCCTAAGGGCGAGAACAAGTTGTCGCTCTGAGCTCGTGCAGTGTCTTGAATTCAAGGGAGGGGACGGACATAAGATGTCCCGTCAAAACAAAGCGAAGGGGCACATGATATACAGAGCAAGGACACTGGAGTGAAAAACCACATGCAGAAGGCATGGTCAGCGCTCCATACTGTTGTTTAATTGTTACTAATGTCTGGGTGGTGTGCTTTCAGTTCACCCTCAAAAGTAAACCATCTTTTTGTCTTTTAGCAGCTTTATTGAGATATAATTCACATCCCATATAATTCTCCCACTTAAAGGGTACAATTCAATGGCTTTTCGTAAGTTCACAGAGACGTGCAACACCATAATTAATTTTAGATCATTTCCATCACTCCTTAAAGAAACCACATACGCACAGGCAGTCACTCCCCATTTCCCCAAACCCCACTGACCCTAGACGACCACTGATCTACTAACGATCTCTATACATTTGTCTATTTAGCCTATGCTACATTTCATAAAGATGGAATCACACAACACACGGTCCTCTGTGACTGGCTTCTTTCACTGGGCATAATGTTTTCAAGGTTCATCCATGTTGTAGCATGTGTAATTACTGTGTTTCTTTATATTGCTGAATAATATTCCATTGTATAGATATGCCACATTTTAGTTACCCATTTATCAGTTTATGAACACTTAGGTTGTTTCCACTTTTTTTTTTTTTTTTTCGGTACGCGGGCCTCTCACTGTTGTGGCCTCTCCCATTGCGGGGCACAGGCTCCGGACGCGCAGGCTCAGTGGCCATGGTTCACGGGCCCAGCCGCTCCGTGGCATGTGGGATCTTCCCGGACCGGGGCACGAACCTGTGTCCCCTGCATCGGCAGGTGGACTCTCAACCACTGTGCCACCAGGGAAGCCCCTGTTTCCACTTTTTGACTATTATGAAGTCAAAAATATATTATGAATAATGTTGATATGAACATTCATGTACAAGTTTTTATGTGAACATATGTTTTCATTTCTCTTGGGCATATACCTAGGAGTGGAATTTCTGGGTCATACGGTGACTCCGCGTTTAACATATCAAGGAACTGCCAGACTGTTTTCCAAAGTGGCCGCACCGTTTTTCATTCCCGTAAGTGCATCTGAGAGTTCGATTTCTGCATATTCTTCCCAACACGTCTTTTTTTTTTTTTTTAGCGGTATGCGGGCCTCTCACTGCTGTGGCCTCTCCGGTTGCGGAGCACAGGCTCCGGACGCGCAGGCTCAGCAGCCATGGCTCACGGGCCCAGCCGCTCCGCGGCATGTGGGATCTTCCCGGACCGGGGCACAAAGCCGTGTCCCCTGCATCGGCAGGCGGACTCTCAACCACTGCGCCACCAGGGAAGCCTAACACATGTCTTTTTTTTACTATCGTCAGCTTAGTGAATGTGAAGTAGTGTCTCACTGTGGTTTTGTTTTGCGTGTCTCTGATGGCTAATGATGCTGAGTGTATAAAATCACTTTTTCTGATACTAGTAATACAGTAGCCACAAAGGCCAAATTAATCTAGTTTTACTTTTATTAACAGTCTAAACACCCCAGATAAAATACGAGTAAGGAATAATCAGAGGAGATGGAGTTGAAAATTCTGAAGATGGCAAGTCATTCATTTATTCTTTTATTTGAGTCCCTGTTAGAGGGAAGAGACTGCTCTGGGTGCTGGGAATGGGGCGGACAGCCACACAGGGGCAGTTTCTGTCCTCCTGGAGTTTAATAGTCTATCAGGGGAGACCGACTAAGCAACTATTTACATAATGAAATCATTACAGTCATGAAAATCTCTGTGAAAGAGAGGTAACGGATGCTGTGAGACATATAACAGAGGGTCCTGACTTCGTCGGGCTCTTCCCCTTCATCACTTTAAATATGTCATGCCACTCCCTTCTGGCTTGTAGTGTCCTCCGAGAAATCAGCTGTTAACCTTACAGGAGTTCCCTTGCATGTTATTTGCCGTTTTTCCCTCGCTGCTTTCAATAATTTTTCTTTGTCTTTAATTTTTGCCAATTTGATTACTGTGTGTCTCAGTGTGAAGACTGGGTGCAGACTCTGAGGTGAGGAGAGGCTGGCAAAGCAAGCCAGGTCACGCAAAGCACTACGACTAGTGTTCAGGGTTTCAACCTGAACAACAAGAACAACAAGAAGTCATTTTTTGTTTGTTTGTTTTTTTTGCGGTACGCGGGCCTCTCACTGCTGTGGCCTCTCCCGTTGCGGAGCACAGGCTCCGGACGCGCAGGCTCAGCGGCCATGGCTCACGGGCCCAGTCGCTCCGCGGCATGTGGGATCCTTGCGGACCAGGGCACGAACCCGTGTCCCCTGCATCGGCAGGTGGACTCTCAACCACTGCGGCACCAGGGAAGCCCAAGAAGTCATTTTTTTTAAAGGGTTTTAAGTTGGGGAGCAGGTGCTAGAACTGGATAGGATAGGATTTCCAATGATGGCTCTGGCTGAAATTTGAAGAATGCAAAGAGGGGCTGTAAACAGACCTTTCAGGAAGCAATTTTGACTATTCCAGGCCAGAGAGAAAGGTAACTTAAGTCTAGGGCTGGAAACAGTAGAGAGACGTGAGAGATAATTAGGAGAAATGTTAAAGAAACTTGGTGAATAATTATATTGGGGGGCTAGGAAGTGGAACAGTCAAGGATGACTCTGCAGTTGGATAGAAGATGGAGCCATAGACTTGATCATGGAAACCCCAGGGAGGGAGCAGGTTGGGGATGAGAAAGATCATGAGTTCATTGCTGAGAAGCTAAAGTTAGGTGCCCAGGAAACACCAGGTGGAGAGGTGAGTAGGCAGTCTGATATGATAAAGTTTAGAACTCAGAGGAAAGAGCCAGCTAGAGGTACCCATGTGGGATACTCAGGGTGTTGATGGTAAATGTGGCCTTCAGTGGAGATGAGCTTTTTTTTTTTTATAAATTTATTTACTTATTTATTTATTGGCTGCATTGGGTCTTCTTTGCTGCCCACGGGCTTTCTCTAGTTGCGACGAGCAGGGCTACTCTTCATTGCGGTGCACGGGCTTCTCATTGCGGTGGCTTCTCTTGTTGCGGAGCACGGGCTCTAGATGTCCGAGCTTCAGTAGTTGTGACACTCGGGCTCAGTAGTTGCAGCTTGCAGGCTTAGGTGCTCCGTGGCCTGTGGGATCTTCCCAGACCAGGGCTCGAACCCATGTCCCCTGCATTGGCAGGCAGATTCTTAACCACTATGCTACCAGGGAAGCCCAAGATGAGCTTTTTAAGGGTAAAGGTATAGAATTAGAAGAGAAGGGAGCCCAGGGATGAGGGAGCCCATGTATTACTGCAATATTTAAAGGTCACACAGGAAGAGGATTTGCCAGCAGAAGAGGGAGGCTGTGGAGAGAGTAAACCGGTAGGATGAGAAATGGGAAAGTTATTCAAGTCAAGAGATAAGACAGTTTCAAGGAGATAGTGATCAACAATATTGGAAACCACCAAGGTGTATAACATGACATGCATTGAATTTAGCTACAGAGGTCATTGCTGACCTCAGCAAGATCTAACATGGCTGGGCAGTAGGGGCTGAAGCCAGGCTGGAGTGAGGTGAGGGGTGTGTGGGAGGTGAGGAAACAGAGATGATGCAAGTAGGCAAATCCTTCAAGAACTATGGAGGTAAAGAGCAGAAGAGGGGGAGTAGCTGGAAGGAGATGTGAGGTCAAGGGAGAGTTGAATTTAAGATGGTAAGATGAGGCATATTTAAGTGTGAACGAGAAGAATCCATCCTACTGGTAGAGATGGGAAGATGAAGATACAGAAAGGCAACAAAGCTGAGTGACAGCCCAAGTGGTCTGGCTTCTAGAGCTAGACCAATTGGGTTCAATTCTGGCTTCTCCATTTGCTGCCTGTGTGGCTTGGATCAGGGTATTTGGCCTCTTTATGCCTCAGTTTTCTCATCTGTAAAATGGAGAGAAAATGGAACTTCCATTGGGAGTGTTAAATAAAAGCATATACAGGAAGAGCTGAGGTTTGGATTGAGTTACTTTGCCAATGCAGGATTCCAAAGCCACATTGACTCTTTTCACCCCTCACCTGAGCTTTGCCATTAGAGACACCCATTTGCTCCCTTTTAATTCTTCACAGCACCTACCATATAATTCCTGACTCAAAGAGGATGTTGGCGATGGTAAACTATTTCTACAATTAAAATAAAGTGCCTGGGACGTCCCTGGTGGTCCAATGGCTAAGACTCTGCTCTCCCAATGCAGTGGGTCCGGGTTCGATCCCTGCTCAGGGAACTAGATCCCACCTGCCGCAATGAAGATCCCACACGTGGCAATGAAGATCCTGCGTGCCGCAACTAAGACACGGTGCAGCCAAATAAATAAATATTTTTTAAAATAAATAAATAAATTGCCAAGGGAAGGGGGAAGGATAAATTGGGAGATTGGGATTGACATATACACATTACTATATATAAAATAGATAACTAATAAGAAACCTGCTGTATAGCACAGGGAACTCTACTCAATACTCTGTAATGACCTATATGTGAATAGAATCATAAAAAGAGTGGTGGACTTCCCTGCTGGTCCAGTGGATAATACTCCACATTGCCAATGCAGGGGGCCCGGGTTCGACCCCTGGTCGGGGAACTAGATCCCGCATGCGTGCCGCAACTAAGAGTCCACATGCCACAACTAAGAAGTCTGCCACAACTAAGAACCAGCACAGCCAAAATAAATAAATAATAACTATTTTTTAAAATTTAAAAAATAAATAAGAGTGGATATATGTATAACTGATTCACTTTGCTGTACAGCAGAAACTAACACAACATTGTAAATCAACTATACGCCAATAAAAGTTAATTTTAAAAAAAGTACCAACAGAATGTGAACGTGTGCTTACCAAAAGTCATAAACTAGAAAGTTCACAGCAGCGTGACTCATAATAGCCTCAAATTGGAAGCTACCTCAAAATCCATCCACAGAATAATCAGTAAACAAACTGGTATATGCAGACAATGAATACTTACAGCAATGAGAATATACAATCCACAACTACACACAGTGATACAAATGAAAGAAGCCAGATACAAAAGAGTGTATGTTATGTGATTCTACTTATATAAAGGACAAAACTAATCAATACTGTTAGATATCAAGACAGGGATTCCCCTTGGGGGTGAGTAGTGACTGGAAGTAGGGGAGGGCTGGACAAAAGGGGCGTTTCCTGGGGAGGTCACGAATATGTACTTTAATAATAATTTTTAAAAGAACATTCTATAAAGGACATATATATTTGGAAAAAATACTTCTTAATACTTCCCACAGCTATCTTTCAAGTTCAAGTTCCTTTATCAGGTTAGTGAAGTAAGTACATACATTCTGAGATGCAAAGCAGCAACAGGTTTTTGCATTGTTCCTACAAAGGCAATAACCCCAGACTCTAAGAAAGGCGTTTAAGAGGCACCGCTTAAAAAAAAAAAAAAAAAAAAAAAAGAGGCACCGCTTTTCAGAGGAAAAGACTCTTGAGTCTTTTCAGGATTTGAGGTCTTCCATTTAGTTAAGACATTTGAATAGGTAGCTTTAAAGAAAGCACCTTCCTGATTCAGCCTGGGTATCCAAAAAACCTCAGCCCCAGGGAGAGTCACTTGGTCAGCCCAGGCAGTGTTTGAAACAGCATCTAACTGCCAAGAAACTGTTCTGACCTTCTCTACAACGTGCTCGCCCAGAAAACTAGTGGGTTGACAGTTACTTCTCCGCATGACATCTAAATGCCTGAATGTTTCAGAGACGCTGTTGGGTGGTGACCATAGTCCTACCTGACCTCCTGCATGGGTCTCTTGACTTTTTCTCTCCATGCCGGGTTTTTGCCTGGATTTCTGACAAAATGACTGCAGTAATCTAGCTCTGAAACTAACATAAGGATCTTTACCAAATTTTCTTTCAAACGGTACCTCCAGCTTGTTTCCACCATATTAGATTTGCGAAAGTGAGAACTGCCCTGGGTGAGCTGCGTGCTGCTTGGGAGTTGACCTGAATGGTGGCCTCCTCCCTGGCCTTGCTTCCCACACTTCTTTCTTATTCTCTTCATACTTGGGATCCTTCCCATTTTCCCAGTTGTGCCCCCTAATGTCCCGCTCAGGGTCAACTGCCATACTGCAGGGTTAAAAATCACCCTTCTCTCTTTTCCCCACCTGCCTGCTAAATGCCATTTGGAATTTGAAATAAAACCACCCAAAGCTCAGCCAAGTGGTGGAAATCAATAATAAAAAATGAAGCCGGTAAATAGATTCCATCCATTCCATCCAGTCTTTGGTAATTTCCTCAGGAAACAATTGTTTTCAAATTCATCTGTCCTTGTTTCCAATTCCATTTTTTTTTTTTTTTTTTGGCCACGCTGCCAGGGATTGGGCCTGGGCCCCGGCAGTGAAAGCGCTGAGTCCTAACCACTGGACTGCCAGGGAATTCCCTCAATTCCATTCTATAAATAGTATACAGAAACTCAGGTCCCTCAGTTAGTAAATAGAATCTTTCCTAATTTTTTTTAAAGAGGAGGAAGCAACTAAATAAATCACTCTGTGACGACCTAGGTGGGTGGGATGGAGGGGGGGATGGGAGGGAGGTCCAAGAGGGAGGGGATACAGGTATACATATAGCTGATTGACTTCGTTATACAGCAGAAGCTAACACAACATTGTAAAGCAACTTTATTCCAATAAAAAATAAATATATCATGTTTCATTTTGTCCCAAAGAACCAAGACCTATATTCATAAAATTCTCATTGAAATATAAATAAAAAGCTGCAAAAATAATACGCTGCATGTATCTTAGTGAAGTTAACACACAGTGAAATCTGCTTATCAGAGATGGTTCAAGTGAAGAGCTCTAAGTGGCTTTCCAGGATATTCTATTGGAATTAGCAGGGAGAGAGAAACTGGGGATTAGGAAGTCAAAAGTAAAATGGTTATGCTCGTCTATGTTAAGGAGTTTACCTAGTCTAGACTGAATAATCCCGTCCATAATACCATGGTGAAGGATTCCAGAACTTTACAACTGAAAACGTAGTGCTCAACTATATTATTACTGTTATACACACCCCTTTTTGTCAACTCTCAGAAACAAAGCCGGTCTAAGCTAGTCCTGCCCAAGATGCGGTGTTCTCAAAGTTTGATCCCTGGACCAGAACCATCAACATCAGATAATTGTTAGAAATGAAAATTCGCAGATCTACCCCAGACTCACAGAATCAAAACTCTGGGGAGGCACTAACAAGCAACCTATATTTTAACAAGCCTTTTAGACAATTCTGATGCATGCTCAAATCTGACAACTGCCACTCGAATTCATCCTCCCTAACACACAGAGACATCAAGTGCCCTTAATTTTTTTTACTTTTTTAAATTTTTTGTGGTACGCGGGCCTCTCACTGTCATGGCCTCTCCCGTGTCAGGAGCACAGGCTTCGGACGCACAGGCTCAGCGGCCATGGCTCACGAGCCCAGCCGCTCCGCAGCATGTGGGATCTTCCCGGACCGGGGACGAACCTGTGTCCTCTGCATCGGTAGGCGGACCCTCAACCACTGCGCCACCAGGGAAGCCGAGGTGCCCTTATTTTTGTGTGAAGTCATACTGGTGTCTCTCCTCCTTGTCCCATTAGCCCATCCTGGGTATGAGATGTCATTCTTCCTCTCTTATCCAGGACCCACGACAGAGACTATGAATTGTTCAGGATCCATTCCACTCTTCTCTCTCCTACTAATACAAGCGGGAAACTACATATCTAATCCTCTCTTGACTCTAGATATGGCTCTGCAAATAATTAGTTTGGACCAAGAGTATATGAATGAAAGTGATGCATGTGACCTCCAGATTATCTTTAAAAAACAAGCAAACCTGGTTGCCTTCCTCTTCTTTTTCCCCTCCTCCCCAACTGGAATGCTAATATGATATTTGGCTACGATGATGAAGACGACATTGCTTTGGGGCAGCAACAGGACAGACATAACCTGGGTCCTTAGATACTCCTCGATCAGAGCTGCCTCAAGAACCTAACCTACCTTCTTCTGAAGTATTATGTGAGAGAGAAATAAATGCAATGTGACATTGTTTGAACTACTGTATTTCTCTTTGTCATAACCTAGCCTGTACTTTCTTTAGAGGGCAGAGCTTCCTTCCTAGAGTTATAATCCTATTTCCTTTCCTAAGGCTGAGATTTCATGCATTTGTCCCCATAAACCCACCTTTTATATATGTTCCCATCCAAAACAAGTTGCCACTTTACATAAAGGACTTCTACTTCCACTACTGATGGGCTAGGTAATTTGGACCAACTTGCCCACTGAGGACCTCTACGAAAGCCAGGTACAATTAATTTTAAAAATCTACTTACAGGCATTGAAGAGCTAGCAAGGCAGGTAAAATAAACTAAGAAAATGGAGAAGGGGGAAATCCAGAGATGCATTTGGACTTGCTACTTTCCTGGGTACTTGCCAATTCTAGATGAGGCAACTGAGAGGCCAAGCAAGATTTTTGACAGCCTTAAATGGGCTAAGGGAATAAAAAAAAAAAAAAAAAAAAGAGTCTAAGCCCACCAAGTCTGGGAGAGAGTGCAGGTAACCCCACACTTGAGACTGGGACACTGAAGGCTGCATTCTAAGCACAGGTTGAAGTGGAAATAGATTAACCCTTGTAGGGATGCAATCTAGCATTAAATCATGGCAATCACTGAAATTGGATTAAGGTGATCCTGCATTACGAGCTCTTCTAGGTTCCTTCCTACAGCAAATGTAGGATTCTGGATATGGGAGCTCTCAGACATAGGTGCAAACATAACTATGCCTACAATGTTAAAGGAGACGAAAGACGGGCTTCCCTGGTGGCGCAGTTGTTGAGAGTCCGCCTGCCGATACAGGGGACACGGGTTTGTGTCCCGGTCTGGAAAGATCCCACATGCTGCGGAGCAGCTGGGCCTGTGAGCCATGGCTGCTGAGCCTGCGCGTCCGGAGCCTGTGCTCCGCAACGGGAGAGGCCACAACAGTGAGAGGCCCGCGTACTGCAGAGACAAAAGACAAGTCTGAAAATTTCAATTCAAAAATATTAAAATATGAAGGACAGAGAAGATTTTTTAATGTATGTTCTATATTCCATATAATTTCCCAGTCGAAATTCTAGAATTAGGAAACCATGTGCCAACCCCCGATTATGGCGAGAGGTTTTGAGAGATCCTCCTCATGGAAATCCCATGAAATGGGCTCTCCACAAGGAAGGAGTAGAGAGAAGAAATCTCACTGTCCACCAGAAGGCTTTATAACCACAAGTACCAGATGGAGAGCAGACAGATCGTGAAATTAAACCAAGGGAAACGTGAAATTTCATAATGTTTCCATATCAAACTCATCCCTAGTATAAAACTTCAGCTATCAGATTTTCCTCTCTGCTCAAGCCATGTTCTTTTCCTATACAAACCCCTGCTTTTTCTTTTGTCTCCAGAAGCCCAGACACTGTCTGTTTGCAACTTTTCTGTTCTGCATTCGAAACCTAAGGTCCCACAACTTTTCTACTGCGCCATCCAGTGAGATTTGGAAGGAGCTTCTGGGTCAGCAAATGCAATGATGGGACAGACCAGAACAAGGCCCTAGGCACTGCCCTCAAAGACCTGAGGTTATTTCTTTGCATCTGGAAACAGCAGAACACATTTCTACTTCCTCCTCCATCCCCTTCTCCCCAACTTCTCTCTGCTGTTCACACCCACCGCTCACCCAGGCTTCCACCAGTGCCCACAGCAGGTGAAAGGGGAGCAGAGAGCTTCCCAGCTGCTGCGAGTCCTCCCATACTGAGCCATGTTTGGGCATGTTTCCTCTCACCTCCTGAGGGAAAGGCAACCCCACAGGGCTATGGCTGAGAGGGAAGGGGACTTTAGTCCTCCAGGCCACAAGTTGGGGACATCATGAAAGCTCCTCAGCGTGCTTATGGGGATGTACTTACTTTTCAGAATAACTCGGGCAATACTGTAAATACACATGTGTTGCAAAATATCTATATACAGGTATACATAGAGCTGAAGTTAAAGGACTTCTTCACTCTCCCACCCCACCCCATTCATTCCTGCTTCTTAGAGGAATTTGTTTTTAACAATAAAACAAAAAGCCAGCCCTCTCCTGCATGTATGTGTATGCGTGTGTGTTTATCTCCATCTGTATCTAGGGTGCTGCCTGCCGTACCTGAGGGGCATCACACGTGTGTTTGTTCCTTTCTTTAGAGAAGTTTCAGCTACTGAACTCTCTAGGCTAGAAGAGAAAATCACTTTTAACTCCGTCATCTATCGCCATATAACAAACCATCCCCAAACGTAATGACTTTAAAAACAAACCAGGACACTCACCATTTTACTTCGTTTACAGTTCTGGAGTTCAGCTGTGCAGTCCTGACCTAGGCCAGCTGGTTCTTCCCTGTGGTCAGCTGGTGGGTAGGCTGGAATGCCCATTCACAGGCAGCTGGCTGGCCGGCTGACTGGTGGAGGCAGGGCCCACAGCTGCAATAGCTGGGCCGGGCCCCAGCAGCCTAGCCCAGGCTTCAGCATATGGAGACTTCGGGGTTCCCAGCAACAGAAACAGGCAAGCCTCCCAAGGCAGGAGTGCTTTTGTACTTCTGCTTACGTCACGTGTGCTAACGCTCCATTGGCCACAGCAAATCACGTGACCAGAACCAACTTCAAAGAGTGGAGAAATGGACTCCACCTGTTGAGGGGAGAAGCCGCAAAGTTACAGCTACATTACAGAGGAGGGGAGGGAAGGAATTTGTAGCCACCTATTCAAAACCAGACACCCTAAGTGCATATGTAGGGCAGCTGGGAATTCCTAGGGATGTCTCTCTGAGATGCTATTTCACCCGGTCAGAAGGGCAAGAAGTTCAGTGTCTAGGGGAAAGGCACACCTCCTTTTCAGATTCTTCGTGCTCTGAGTGTTTAAGGGAAAACTCCTCCCTCAAGGGCAGAGCCTGGGAGAGAAGGCAGACAGTGGTTCTGGGTCTGAGAGGGGTGGGTACTGAGAGGGGTGGGTACTGGCCCGGGGCAGCTATGATGGGAACCGAATGGGATAAGAGCTGTAAGTTTGTGAACCCAAGCGAGGGGCACTCAGCAACCAGGATGTGGCTTATCCTCTCTGGAAAACTCAGGGCAGCAGCCTGCGTGGTTGAGATTGTGCCAGCCAGGCAGGTAAGGGCTTAAGTGATTAACTTGGAAAAGACAGTGAGTGTGACCACTTTCACACCAAGTTTATGGAGAGGCTTATATTAATTATACATATTTTAGTTAATGTTTAGTCACTAAAACTTGTCCTAATGTGTTTACTTCATGAAATTTGTCAAGCTGTACACTTATAATTTATACACTTTTCTGCATGTGTATTTTATTTTATTTTTTCTTTCCATAATTTTATTTTTTTTACATTTTTATTGAAGTATAGTTGCTTTACAAGGTTTTGTTAGTTTCTACAGTACAGCAAAGTGAAACAGCTATATGTATACATATATCCCCTCTTTTTTGGATTTCCTTCCCATTTAGGTCAACCCAGAACATTGCGTAGAGATCCCTGTGCTATACAGTAGGTTCTCATTAGTTATCTATTTTATACATAGTATCAATAGTGTTTATATGTCAATCCCAATATCCCAATTCGTCCCACCTCCCCCCTTACCCCCTTGGTATCCATACGTTTGCTCTCTACGACTGTAGACTGCATGTGTATTTTAACTAAAAGATTGCATTTTTAAAAATTGCCCCAGGTTGATCATAAAAGTGCCAAGGACAGACATGAAGTGTTTCTGGTTTTGTGAAAATAGCATTGTCCTGGGAACCAGGTGACTTGAGTTTTAGTTCCCATGCAGCCACTAACTAGTTTTGGGCTAAGATAAACCATCAAGTATCTTTGAGTCAGAGTTGTTCACCTGTGAGGTTAGGGGTTATTTTAAATTATACCTAAAACCCATTTACTTTTATGTGATCCATCTACTTTTATTAAGTATCTACTAGGCCCTCTGAACACAGTGGAGGACAAAATAGATACATTTCCTGCCCTGGTGGGACTTAGAAACTAGTAAGTGCAAATAGACAAATACACAAGCAGAAATGCCTGTGATCTGTGCAATCTCTGAAGGGAGAAGCATCAGGGGCGATGGGGGAGGGGGGCACCTCCTGGAAACCCTGAAAGACAGTAGGTGTTAGCCAGGTGAGGCAAGGGGAAGAGCACACAGGAGTAGGAACACATGCTGCAAGCCCTGAGGGGAGAGGCACACGGTGGATTCAAGGACTGCAAAGACATCAGTAGGACCTGAACACAGGAGTGGGTAAGAGTTTAATGAGACATCACTGGAGAAATAGGGCCACAGCTTATTAAGTCAGCCCCCAACCAAACCCTGGCTGCCCTGTTCACTGATACCATCATTGATGGGACAAGGTGAACATAGAAACACAACCGAGACTCCTGAGACACCCTCAGAGGGCCTCTCCTGAACCAACAGGCTGTACACCTTACCCTCCTCATTAAAGCTGCACTAGCAAATAAAGCAAGATGTTTAACCCCATGGCCAGCTACTCTCGGATGTCCAAGGCCTGGTGGATTGTCAGCACTTACTGGAATGTAAGGATGAAAATAAAAACTATAATCCAGAAAATAGAGTAAAGAGCAAACCTGTGCATATCTCCCTGCTCACAGATGTTGCACCTCTACGCTCTTCCCACATGTAACATTCCTATAGGGTCAGCCATCATTTATTCAGTTACTCATTTGCTAAAAAATTCCAGACAGTAGGGAGCTAACGAGTGGAGGAGAATCCGATTTGGCAAGGAATTTCCAATCAATCTGCCGCTTCCTTCTCAGCCTATAAATACACTTGGGTATTTATCATCTATGCCTATTTAAATCTCTCTCTTCTTAACCTTCTCACTTATTTTTTGGATCCATGACAAGCTTTGAAAGGGGCCTCCACATGGCTGCCTCTGGCCACAAACTTTAATTTCATTCTCATTGCCAGGCAATGAACACCCTAAAATGTGAATAGATAATGCAATATGTACAGTGTGCCAGGAGCTGTTCTAACTTATTATGCATATCAACTCATTGAACCCTCGTGAGCAGCCTATAAACCAGTTTCAAAGAATACTAGTGCCCACTTCATGCGCTTGTCAGGAAGATTAAAATATTATTTTCATTTTGCAGATGTGGAGACTGAGGCATTGAGAAGTCAGGTGTCTTAGCCAGGGAGTGCAGCTAGTCAGTTTGGAGGCCAGGATTTAAACCCATGTCGTCTTGCTCCTCCAATCCATGTCCTTAATCATGTCACTGTTGTCCTTCTCAGTAACACCACCTGCTAGGTGCTTGGATGCAGTGACAGAGTCCTCTGGGAAGACCACAGTTGAGTTCCAGGAGAGGAATCAGAGACTGCAAGGAGGAAGGTGGCTTTGAGCAGGTTGTGGCCGCCATGAAAATAAACACTTGTACCCTTGCTTTCTCCCAGCCCACATCCTGATTCCCATTCTGCTGAGGGCTCTGGAAACAAACAAACTTGCCTCTCCTCAAACAAGCCACTTCCCTTAAGTAGAAGTGGCCAGCTGAGTTGCATGACTTTTAGGATCCCTTCCAGCATCAAAATGCTTTTATTGCCCAGAAAAGGGTTGGGTAATTTTTCAATCCATTTATCTTAATTGTACCTTGACATCTCCACCCATACTTCCCTGCGCTGGCCCCCTTTCCTACCCTGGGAGAGCTGGAATACTTTTGGACGGGTTTCACTCTCCTCTCGTTTTCCCCTTCCTTCCAAAGCAGCTCAAATGTCCTCTCATCTGTGTTGACGGCTCCAATAGCCTGCAAGAGCTCCTCTTCCAACAATATTCTGTGTGTTTTCTCGCTGACTCCCTGAAGTGCACGGCAATTTTGTGCCTCTCACCTGCCGTGTTCTGCCCCAGTGCCTGAGAGCTTGCCGGACCCTTGTCCCATGCTCAGGTACTGCTGGCAGGTAGTGAGGGCAGGACACACTTCTCCTACTCACTCATGGCCCAGCACTCAGCAGACAGCTGGCTCAGAGTACTCAATAAATATTAGTTCGATCTGATAATCATAAAATATTGCTTAGTGATTCTCGACACTTAACTTTTCACTTTCTGCTTCCTTGAAAGCCCTGTAATCGTCTCCACATACATCTTAGGGGGTAAGTATTATTATTCCCAATTTACTCCCAGGGAAACTGAGGCTGGACAATGAAGGGTTATTTAGCAGAGATTATACAAGGGGACTTCTAGACCTAACCCTGGTCACTTAATGTAAGGACCAATCCAGACCCTCTTCACAACATCCAGATGTCCTCAGCCACACAGAATCTCAGTTGGCATCCTTTACTTAGAGCTGAAGTCAAACAGCAAGAACAGAATCCCTCCCACCAGGAACCCTTCTCAGTCTTAACAGGCTTTTCAAAAGAAGCTGAACTGGACGGTGAAGTCATAGCTTCCAGTCTGAGTAGTAGGTAAACAGATGTCCATTATATTATTCTGTATACTTTTTTTGTGTGTATACAAATATCTTACACAAATTTTAGCAAGTATGAAGCTAAGCAGGATGCTGCGGGACCCTCCCAGGTACAAAAGTTCTTCCGTGTCCCCTGTTTCTTGTTTGTAGAAGAAGGCTTTAGTCTCCTAGGAGCCTCCCCTGAGTCACAAAAGCCTGGTTCAAGAATTAATGATTGAAAGGATGTAGACATGTAGTGACAAAAATAGGAATTAGACCTGGAGGACTAGTAACAGTTTAAACAGGAAATCGGGACTTCCCTGGTGGTGCAGTGGTTAAGAATCTGCCTGCCAATGCAGGGTACACAGATTCGATCCCTGGTCTGGGAAGATCCCACAAGCCATGGAGCAACTAAGCCCGTGCGCCACAACTACTGAGCCGGCGCTCTAGGGCCTGAATGCCACAGCTACTGAGCCCGCATGCTGCAATTACTGAAGCCCGCATGCCGCAACTACTGAAGCCCGCATGCCTAGAGCCTGTGCTCCTCAACAAGAGAAGCCACCACAATGAGAAGCCCGTGCACCGCAACGAAGAGTAGCCCCCGCTCGCCACAACTAGAGAAAGCCCGCGCGCAGCAACGAAGACCCAACGCAGCCAAAAATAAATAAATAAATAAACAGGAACTCAGCCAAAGAGCAGTCACAGAATCTTTAGTTCTCCCTGAAGGACACAGATAACAATATCTGAGACACATTCCTGAGTTGTTTTGCATATACTATAACCACCAAAAGAGGGGAAAAGCTAACTGCATGATGACCAGACTGTAGTCATAATATAAGCTGCTCCGTTCTGAGCAGTACTGAACCTATGGCTAGCACCATTCCAGGGACTGGCCTCAAGAAAATGGCAACACACCGATCCTGGAGCTGAAGATTTACTGTGCTTAAAACAAGCAAGATGACGCTGACCAGACCACCGCATGACCAGTTTCAAGATGACGGTCAGAGCTGACTGTGCTGCTCTGCACATAGCCCCCGCCTGCACATCCTTGGAGCTTTCCTTTAAAGGCTCTTGCACTCTGATCTGGCCATTGGGGGATGGTTTGGGGGACACTAGTTCGCCACCTCCCCAGGTTGCCAGCTTCCTGAACAAAGCCCCTTTCTTTTTCCACCTACCCTTGCTTCTTGACCATGGACTTTTGAGCAATGAGCAGCCAAACCCGAGCTGGTTTCTGGCTCCGGGGGTAACAAGTACAATGAGCTGAAAACAAAGCCCCAGAAAGACGCAGGAGATGCCTTTGTGGCCAGATGCCTCAAGCTTTTTCCACCTCCTGGATGGATGAATGAAACAAGCATCAATCAGGCCCTGGACTAGAGCAAGGCACTCACCTCGGTCGCAAAATGTAAGTGGCATCAAAAATCTCACTAATCAAGATAAACAACATTTAAGGCAGTGTTTTAAAAAACCAAGCCAGCAAACTACGACCAAGGACCAGTGCCAGCTTTTGTAAATAAAGTTTTATTGTAAGCTCCAGCAAGCATCCAAACGCCGGCATCAGCACTACCAAGAGGCCTTACGGGTGCCCATAGCTAGCAGCCACGCCCCCTCCCCAGTCCAAAAAAAAAAAGACTGGCTCCCCAATATTTTATAATAAAATTAAATGGAGTATGGTCTACAAAAATATTGAAATCATTATGTTGTACGCTAGAAACTAATATAATATTGTAAGTCGACCATACCTCCATATTTTAAAAAATTTTGAAAGGGCTTCCCTGGTGGCGCAGTGGTTGGGAGTCCGCCTGCCGATGCAGGGGACGCAGGTTCGTGCCCGGGTCCGGGAAGATCCTACATGCCGTGGAGCGGCTGGGCCCGTGAGCCATGGCCGCTGAGCCTGCGCGTCCGGAGCCTGTGCTCCGCAACGGGAGAGGCCACAGCGGTGAGATGCCCGCGTACCGCAAAAAAAAAAAAAAAAAAAAATTTTCGAAAGACTGGCTCCAAAGGAGCTGAGAGAGATTGGAAAGGAAGATCAGTTCACGGCAAGCCGCTAGGGTTCTCCGAGACTCCGGAGAGCAGGCGCGAAAGGAGCTTTCAGTGGTCCTAGTTCCCCCCATGGTCGCTCCGTGCCTCTCCGCCCCTCCCCCCGCAGCGCCAGTCCTCCGGCCTGAAGGGTCCTGCGACTTTAATCTCCAGACTCGGGGGCCGCGCGGCCGGCCGTTGCCCAGGGAGACGGACGCACAGGAGGCCTCGCGCGCCCCAGGCCTGGACCCGCCGGTGTCCCCTGCGCTGGCCGCGATCCCGCTTCCCGCCCGCCGCGGCCAACATGCACTCGCATCACAGCTTCAAAAAGCCCGAGGAGGAATACGAGGAGGACGCGGCGGCGGCGGACCAGGATGCGGGGTTCAGCGAGGAGTCCTTATGGAAGCTTTTGGCCTTCGGAGATGGCACTGAGGAAGAATGGAAAGCCTTTCGTCCCCGCTTAGCCAGCGTAGTCAGCCCCAGCCTGAGCCCGACGCCGACGCTCAGCCGAACGCCGAGCCTGAAGTGGAGCCAGATGCCGGTGGCCAGCGAAAGTGCACCCTCCAGCACCTCCTCCCCAAAAAGTACCGCTCCCCGGCCCGCCCAACCCGTTCCTCGAAGGCTTCCCTGTCCCTAGCGGAGAGCAGGTCCAACTCCTCTAGAGCCTCCGTCTACCCGGCAGTCTGTTTCCAAATACACACAAGACTTCACACACACCCTTATCTCAGTCCCTCAAGACACTGAAGTCTTGGCTGAGCGGTTGTGATGGTCCACAGTTGAGCCTCGTCAAACTGGAAACAGGCAGTGCTGTACGGAGTGCTCATTTTATAACACTTCGTGCATTCAGTGACCGCGTCCTCTTACATTCATTCTCTCCCCCCGCCGCCCCCCTCAAACACGAGCGCGCGCGCGCGCACACACACACACACACACACACGCGCGCGCGCGCGCGCCCCACTCCTGAAGAAGAAGTAGTGCTTTAAGGGCGCTCTGCTACTGAAACAGCCCAGCCAAAAATAATTCACTTTTGTGCTTAACTTCCTGGACTGAAACCACTCCAGCCACTTCCTTAAAAAGAGAGGCACAGCAGTTACTTACAGTAGATTTGTCCATCTCCCAGCATTGACATTTTGGTCAGGATCATTCTTTGTTGGGGCCGCGTGGGTTGAGGGCAGTTGGATGGACTACAGGATGTTTAGCAGCATCCCTGGTCTCCACTTCTGACCATGCCAGTTAGCCCCTACCGGGCTTTGTGACAATCAAAAATGTCTTTAAACGTTGCTAAATGTTTCCTGGGGGGCAAAATTGTCCTTTTGAGAGCCACTGATTTAAAGGGAATGGCTAAATTGTTTAATGTTTCATTCAACAGGTTTTCCTAAAATACTTCAGACATTTAAAAAAGACGTGTCTGAAACGAATTTAGATAGGTAAGAAATTGTTTTCAGTGTTCTATATTATTATTTTTTGAAGCTGATGATGTTTACTTTTGGAATAAACATGTCAGGAAGTAGAGTAAAAT
Organism: Phocoena phocoena; assembly: GCF_963924675.1. Taxonomy (NCBI): domain Eukaryota; kingdom Metazoa; phylum Chordata; class Mammalia; order Artiodactyla; family Phocoenidae; genus Phocoena; species Phocoena phocoena. Next base: position 32,182,779 of record NC_089222.1, on the reverse strand, counting down.
CATCCAGGGCATTTACAACCAATTTATTCAAAAAGGTGTTTTTTAATCTACACTATTGGAGGAGATAGATAGGGTCCCTGCCCATCACCGGCTTATTATCTACCTGTAGAGATGACATGTCTACTTACTAATATAGCATGAAATCATAAATGTCATGTGCACAACAGTAAGTGCTATGAGGCTTTAGGACATAAGTCTCTATTGGCTAAATTTAGGAGTGATCAGGGACACCTGTGGTGGAGAGTGGAAAGTACGGTTTCTTTTTCTTGTTGTTATTGCTATTAGCCTCCAAGCACTTCTAACTATAATAGGAAGACACCAGAGAAACACATCTGGAACATCTTCATCAGTCTTCCCTGAAACCTCACACCAAACATGGGTCCACAATCTCACATTATTGTTCACCTAAGTTTTGCTTTTATAAGCAAATTTCCATTTTTAAGCAGAAAGAGAACTGTTCTGCCCCACTAATATGTTTTTATTTATCCAAGTCAACATTTTAATAAAAGATAATATATGTACATGGTTAAAACATTAAAGTAGACAAAGCTATAAATTTTAAAATTTCTGTACCCTTCTCTGCTCCCACTTCCACTCACCGGAGTTAACATATTGTTAACAGTTTGTTTTGTTTCCAGTATAATTTAAATAGCATATTTTCATTCCTTGATTTATTAATTTTTGACATAAGTACTGACTTCCCACCATGAAAGCTGAGGAACGTAACACACTACTTCCCTTCTCTCCATTTTCAGTAGTTAGATTATTTTTATATTTTCTAACCTTCAGGACTTTAAAGTATTTTAAACCTCTACTTCTTGATTTATCAATTTTAGTAACTATTAACTCTATTTTGAGAAATTAATACCTTAATGCACTTCTACTTCCTTCTCTCTCTCCTCTCACCCTTTCCTCTCCCAATTAACAAATTATGTAACAGACTTTATTAAAATATATAATATATAGTCCTATAAAGTCATATTACTTTACCAAGTTTTATAGTGTTTGCATATTTTGTAATTATAATTAGCTCTTAGTGCTTTGGGTACAAGTTGATTCTAAAAATTGAAGACCAATAACCAGTACTCACAATTTCCTGCTAAGAACCCAATGATGTGGCTGCATTCATGCACAAGAAAATGAAATCCTATGTCTGAAGAACTTCTCAACTCTCAGTTGTTTTTAGTTGTCTTCAATTTTTCTGAGTTGGGCTCAACGGCCATACTTTCTTGTTTTCCATATTGTTTTCTTTCTTTTATTCCTTTTCTTTTTGCTGGAGAAACTCCCCAGGTAATTATTTCATATTGATCTCATGCACAGTCAAATTTCTGAGTTCTCGCCTGTCTTGAAATTTCTTCCTTTTGCCCTCATACTTTATTAATAATATAACCTGGAATAAAAGAATAGGTTTAAAACCATTTCCCCTCAGAGCTCCGAAGACATTGCTTCATTGCCTTCTAGTATCTAGTATTGCTGATCAGTCTGATTTTCAAACCCTTCTAATATTTATTTCCTCCCCTTCATTTTCTCTATTCTTTCCTTTGGAACTGCTATTAGCTGGCTGTTGGACTTCTTGGATATCTTCAAGATTCTTGGTGTTTACATGCTACGATGTAGCCTTTGTACAGAATTTTTTATTGGGGGATCCATATAATTTCCAAGAACCGATTCTTACTCTCTGAAGAGGTGTGTGTGTGTGTGTGTGTGTGTGTGTGTGTGTGTGTTTAAATCTCTTTGAGGGTACTGTTATAAAATACTAAAGTTCTCCTTTGTTCTTTGTATTTCTTCTTTTTTCTTTCAAGATCACTTGTTCCGTTTGTTTTTCTTGGTCCTTCTATTCCATGCTATGGATTGTCCTTAAGTGACTGGTAATCCTTGGTTATCCAATTGTATTTATCAATGAATGACTGATAGGTAGCTGAAACTAGGATAGGAGTCCTGCAGCCAAGTAGTTCTGTTTCCTGACTGGGCTGGCAGGGGAATGTTGACTGTGAGTCCTGCGTGGGTGGGTAGGGCAGTCACAGCCAGCTTCCTGTGGGGTGTCGGCAGGGAGCAGGCAAGGTGGGTAAGCCCACTATTACTAGTTATGATAAGGACACTTTACTGTGTGGCTGGAGTTCCTCATGTATTTCTTTCATGGGACTCTCCCTTCCTCCTCTTTCACCCAAGCCTGTTGGGTAGGTCCTGAGTAACTCATCTTGCGCTGTCCTTCTCTTTCAGACCTAAAACTTCCCCAGGCAGGCTTTTTAGAAACCAGTTCTTTGGGCTTCATCTGGAAATGAACACAACTGCTGCCAACTGCCCTGTGTAAGAGGAGAGGAAGGGGTCTGACTGGCCAGCTGTTCCACGTTCACTCCTTGAACTACCCTGATGACCATCTCCAGCCCCCTCCCCTGTGCATTTGGTCGAGTCTGGGCTAGGAGCTTCTCAGGAGTTCCCTTTGGAAGAACTTTACTTATGTCTCTTATCTTGAGCTGTGGCGGTCTCTGCTCTAGTTTTCCATCAACCTGAGGCCATGTATTTTCTTTCGAGGACTTCTTCAATATTACTTGTCTACTGATGACACTGCTCTTGCTTGTTTTCCAGGGCTATTGCTTGTTTGTGGGTTTGAAGTGTTTGTTAGTTCAATAAGATCTTGGAAGGAAGGGGAGAACTGCGTGTTCAGGTGCCATCTTGACCTGGACTTTCTATCATATGGGAACTTATCTTTCCTAAATCAAATTCTTAATTTCTCCTCATAAATCTTCCTAAGAAGATGCTTCTTCTGTACTTCAAAGCATTCTCTGGTGAATTTGGTGAGATTGTGTTTTTAAGGAAATCTGTCCTTAAAGGAAACAGAAATGCAACCAATACTGGCTCCATTTCTACTTTTAATTGCCCTATTACTATTCTGGGGCAAACTTTAGGAGGCAGATGAATCTGGAGAAACACAGGTTTTGGAGCCAAATAGGTCTGGGCCCCATCTGCCTCGGCCATGTTTGATTTTGCGAGGGCCCCACAGAGCCTCGATTTCCTTGCCTATAGAAAAGGAATACTACCTGCTGTATAGCACAGGGGACTCTACTCAATACTCTGTAATGGCCAATATGGGGAAAGAATCTAAAAAAAAAAAAGTGGAAATATGTATATATATAACTGATTGACTTTGTTGTACACCTGAAACTAACACAACATTGTAGATCAACTATACTCCAATAAAAAATTTTTTAAAAAAGGACAGGGTATACTAATTCCTACCTTGATTGGTTTTTGTAAAGATAAATGAAGTAATGTAAGTAAAGCAACTACTATGTATCTACTACAACACAGTAAGTTCTCAGGAAACGTTAATTTTGTTCTTATGCTCCAATGTCTGCCATCTTTACACAGAATTTCAGAAACAATCTTTCATGTTGGTTCAAGGGAGGCAGAGACCTAGATGAGTTATGTATTGATTTTGTTAACTACTGTATTGGGAAAACACTGAAATGTAAAATGTTGTCTAGGGATTGCTCGTCAATGTTCCTTTACTCTTGGTCCCATAACTTTTTTCCATGGGAACTTAGACAATCAGGACTCCCCCAGACACTTGTTCAGGTGGCTTCTGCAGAGGAGTTCTCAACACACAATGTTTCAAGGAACAAAGCACCAAAAAAGGAAGGTGGAGACATAAGAGAACTGAGAAAGGTGAAAAAGTGACAATCCGAAAGTTGACTAAATTATTTGGGAAATTTTGTTTGATAATTTTAGAAGAGCCAGCAAACTATGGCAAAAAAAATTGAAATTCAAAGAGGCAAAGGAACTTGAAAAGCAATAGGTATTGTTTACTTTAAAAGTCAATAAATTCCTGCTTCCTATCATGTAACTAACTGGTTAAACTACTTGTGGAAAGAATACAGATTGCTTAATTACAACGCATTTAACTTCAGCCCTTTAAAAAGAGCTTGGATTATTTTAAAGCTATTTTAAAATGAACAACGCGTTCTAATTTAAATTCAAGTAAATGTTTAAACACACATACCATCATCGCCGCCACCACCACCAACACACAGCACAGATAGAGGGGTAGTAATTTACTCCGTGAGAGAAATAATACGGTATTGGGAGCCTCCAGGATTGAGAGAGGAGTGCTTTGCAAAGAACAGATATGATGCAAGCACACTGTGCCTGACTTTACTGAAGACATAAGAACGGAAGAAAAGATTTCAAAGGAAAAAGAAACCAGGATCTTCTGAGAACATCTGTTATTTGATTGTTAAATGTACTAGATTTAGAAGAACTGCTAACAACTCTATAGGTATACTGAAAACTAACATTTTGTCTAAATTTCAGGGCTGTCTATCACAACCTGTATCCAAGAATTTCAACATCAGTACAAACAGAAGAAAGTTGGCTTCAAGAACTGTCAGGTATGCAGCAGCCGAGTGAGTAGTTTGGTTTTTTAGCTTTTGCTGGGACATGGGATTGTACACTGGAAAGGGCACTGGTGTAGATGGCCAGGAGAGCTAGGATTGAATCCCAGCCCCCAAACAAACTAACACCATGACAACTGGGCAAGTCACTTAACCTCATTGACTCTGTTTCTTTCTCTGTTGGCCTTAATAATCCTTCTGTAACAGGACTGTTACGACGATCAAAATGAAACTCAACATTTAAACTCCTTGGCACTGAGCCTTTAATAAATGGTAGCACCTGTGTTCACATCAAGAAATAATCTGCCATCATATTTTGAAACACATCTTTATTTTTTATTATAGAAGTAACATGCGTGCCGTTTTTAAAACATCAAACCATTAAGAAAAATATAATGTAAACATTAAGTTTTTAATTTATCCCAGTATATTCCTCAGAAGTGATCGTTATGAACAGCCTTTCCTTTCAATTTTATTGTTTTATGTTATATCACTTATTCATGAGATGTTGATTGAGCACACACCAAGCACCTGTCATAGGTCAGTTTCCTGTTCTAAGGTAACAGCAATGAATAAAGCAGACAAACCCCCTGTCTCAATGGTCTTCTATTAAAGTGTGGGAGGTGGAAGTAATAATGAGATAAATGATACACAAAGTAAGTAAATGCACAATATCTTACATAATGTAAATGCTAAGGAGGAAAATAAAGCAGGGAGAGGGATGGGAAATGTTGGGTAGATGGGTACAAGCTTACCCAGGATGCTGAGGGAAATCGTCACTGAGAAGCTGAAATATTTGAGTAAAGACCTCAAGGAGGAGAGAGAGTGATAATGATCTCTGGGGGAAGAGTGTTCCAGGCACAGGGAAGAACAAGTGCTTCCTTCTAGAACAAGGAGGCAGCCAGCTTGGCTGCAGTGGGGTAAGTAAGGAGGTGAGCCCTACGGGATAAAATCAGAGAGACAATGAGGACCAAATCTTACTCAATGAGAATGAAGTGGGAAGTCACTGGAGGGTCTGCACAGAGGAGTGACACAATCTAACATAAAAATTAAAAGTTTGGGCTTCCCTGGTGGCACAGTGGTTGAGAATCTGCCTGCCAACGCAGGGGACACGGGTTCGAGCCCTGGTCTGGGAAGATCCCACATGCCACGGAGCAACTAGGCCCGTGAGCCACAACTACTGAGCCTGCGCGTCTGGAGCCTGTGCTCCGCAACAAGAGAGGTGGCGATAGTGAGAGGCCCGCGTACCGCGATGGAGAGTGGCCCCCGCTCGCCGCAACTAGAGAAAGCCCTCACACAGAAACGATGACCCAACACAGCCAAAAATAAATAAATAAATAAATAACTTTTAAAATTAAAAATTAGATGTATAATTAATATTAAATATTAATATAATATTAAACCTAATATTAAAAATACGTTAATTATTCCCAAATTAATCTATATATTCAATGTAATTGTGATGAAGTTTTTCAGTGGAGTTTGACAAGTTGATTCTTTGGTCTTGCTCTGCAGCGTTCAAAGATAAGTTGAGGCATTTTCCAATTTTTAAGAGTTTATTTGAGCAGATGTGGATTGGAAACAGGCAGCGCCAAAGCAGAAGTGGTTATGTCCACAGACAAGAGCTAAGGAGAGGTTTTTATAGAGAAGTCGTGGGAGCAAAGCAAGGAAATCATTTGACTATAGCTATTGCTCGAGGTTGCATTACAGTAGGTCACCTACATACGGACGAGTTCCATTCCGACAGCGTGTTCGTAAGTCCAATTTGTTCGAAGTCCAACGAAGTTAGCCTAGGTACCCAACTAGCACAATCGGCTATATAGTACTGTACTGTAATAGGTTTATAATACTTTTCACACAAATAATACATGAAAAACAAACAAAAAAATAAAGAAACCATGTCTAATCTCACAGTACAGCACCTTGAAAAGTACAGTGGTACAGCACAACAGCTGGCATCCAGGGGCTGGCGTCGAGTGAACAGGCAAGAAGAGTTACTGACTGGAAGAGGGCGAAGGGGTGGGAGATGGTAGAGCTGAAGGGTCGTCAGCGATAGGAGACGGAAAGCAAGCTGCAATTTCACTCATGCCAGACATGGATGGCACAGGTTCTGGTTCCTTGCCAGATTCAGTTCTATCTACCCTCTTGAAAAAAGGATCCAGCGATGTCTGGGTAGTAGCTCTTTTTTTCTTGTCATAGATGACATGGTAGCACTGGATTGCATTCTGAACGGCTGCCGCAACCTTCGTGTACCATCCTATGCCTCAAAAGCTAACAGCGCCTCCTCAAATAAAGAAAATCCCCTTGCCATCTCCTGCGTCGTGAATCTCTTCGGTTCTTCAGTTACTTCTCCTTCCTCTTGTCTCTCTTCGTCCTTTCTCTGGGCCTCCAATTCCATCAGGTCTTCATTAGTCAGCTCCTCGTGTTGCACAGCCAACAGTACTGTACAGTAAAGTACACAAAAGCACAACCACTTGTAGAGGATGCATGCACGTGACAATGTACGCCAGACACGTGAACTAATTTATGTGATTGGACGTGGGAACGCACGTTCATATCTTTGAAAGTTCGCAGTTCGAAGGTTCGTGTGTAGAGGACTTAACTGTATTTGGGAAAGCCCGGTTGGCTGTTTGCTATGAGCTGTTCTTAACCTTGAGGCATTAACCTTGAGGAACTGACTCTGGCTTAGGTTTCACTCTGCTTACGATTGGCTACCAAGGCATTAGAGCCCCCTCATCTAATGGCTTCCTTGTTTGATTACTTTAACAGCAGGAACCTAATGTACCTTTTCAATTTTTTCATATCTTTTTTTGTAGGTTTTTTTAATAGAGAACTGATAGGCACCTCTTATTAGTTTATTCCTAGGTGTTTTACAGTTGTCTTTTATTGATGTAATAATTGGAATCTTTTTTTTCCTATTATATTTTCTAATTGGTTATTGTCAATGTATAGGAAAACTATTGATTTCAATGCATTAATCTTGTATCTGATTCCCTTGCTGAACTTTCTTATTCTAATATTTTATCAGTTAAAAGTCCACTAGACAATTACATTTCCTGTGAATAACAGCAGTTTTATCTCTAATTTTTTTTACTTAGCAGTGTATCAGGGACATCTTTCCATGTCAGGAAATATTGATCTAATTCCTTGAAATGACTATGTAGTATTGCCTTATATACCTACAGTTACTGTGACTTATGTAATACATCTGATTGTTAGATGTTGCAGGGTTGTTTGGTTTGGTTTGGTTTTGTGTTTTGACCTCTTCCCTACGACAAATAATGCCTTAATGAAAGTCTTGTTCATTCGTTTGTTTGTTTTTTAATACCTGTGCTGGTATTCCTGTTGGGCAAAATGCCCAAAACGTATTTTTTAATTGTTCAGGTACTCAACATATGAAGCATGTCATTTTCTGAAGCCCATCTCTTTCTCCAGCACCAGTCCCGGCTACACAGGGAAAATGGGTCTGCCCTCTCCCTTCACCTCTGTCTCATTGTAGGTTGTTCTGATTGGTTTTTCATAATCCCAGTCCTGTCTGCTTACCTTTCCAGATATTTACTCCAAGAGGCTCATGTGTTGATAGATGGCTGTCGTCCCCATTTCCAGTACTGCCCTGGAATCTGCAGAGGGAATTATTCTGGTGGTTTAGTTCACTGTCTTGAACTCGGAACCGCCCTCTCACCCCACGCCAGCACTCTTCTCCCTGAAAAATCTTCTGCAGAATAACAGTCATAAATTAGACAGAACAGTAATTTTAAAAGGCAGAACACAAAAGGGTCTGCAAACCATGATTATAATCAAATAAAATATGCATTCGTGTAACATTCTAAGACTAAAAAGAAGCAAGGAAGCATTTTTTAATGTGATTCATTAGTGGTGAGTCTTCTCTGTTTGTTACTTACTGTTGACAAAATGTTATTTGGGAAAAAAATTAAAAATAAAACACAAAAAGGGCACTTATTTTTCCAAGAGGCATATTTTCTTTTCTATTAGACTCCTTTCATCCTTTGTCAGGATTGATGACAAATGTACACTCTTTTTACAGAGAAGGAAGTGCCCTCTGTAAAGAAGGAAGATGAACCTGAAAATCTACCTTCTAAATTAAGAGGTAACTGGATGTTTGGCATCATCCCCTCTGCTGGCAAAGGCAAACTGCCCTTAGGGAACCAGCCTTAACTTGGATGGTGTCCAACCCCTTTACAAAAGAGCTCCCCTAAAAGTATATGCAAGAAGGTGGTGAAGGTAGGGTTTCAGGGCATTTAGACAGCACGTGTGTGCGTGTGTGTGTGTATGTGAGTGAGTGTGTGTCATGGGCTAGGATCTTCAAACTAGAGAAAATGGAATACACTGCACAAAGTTTTCAAACATTCCTTCTAAATCTGTCTTTTTGTCTTCAGCAAAATGGGTAATTAACCCAGAAGAGCCAGAACTAAATATTTTATGTGAGCTGGAGGTAAGAAATGTTTATCAGTCCAACTAGTACACTGAACTCATGGTAAAAATCACTTATTCAATCTTCAATTTTTTTCTTTCTCCCTCTTTTTAAAATTTAGTTTAAGGAAGACTTCATAACACTTTTTGAGCCCCCTCTGAGAACACTACCCAGCATCGGGCCACCATCTATTCTCACATTCAAACAAGAGAGTTCCAATTTAGGCATTAAGTTCAAGGTAATTTTCATTTATATTTCTTTTTGCTTTTACTGTAATAAGTGGTATAAAAAGCCACATGGTGATCTGCACAAAAGACAGTGAATCCTTCTACCAACAAAAGGCAAGGAGCTCATTTACTTGGAATAGCACTTAGGGTGGCTGTATTCGAATACCAGAAACTAGGTGGCTTACAGCGACAGAAAAGTATTGTTTCACAGTTCTGAAGGCTGGAAGTCCAAAATCAAGGTGTCAGCAAGTCTAACCTGGAGGGGAGAGTCCCTCCTTGCCTCTTCTGAGCTTCTGGTGGTGGCCGTCAATCCTTGGCATTCCTTGGCTTGCGGCTGCATCACTCCAATCTCTGCCTTGGTTGTCCCAGCACGCTGTGTGTGTCTCTGTCCAAATGTCCCTCTTCTCCAAGGACACCAGTCATATTGGATTAGCGCCCACCCTAATGACCTCATCTTAACTTGATTACATCTGCAGAGACCCCGTTTCTAAGTCAGGCCACATTCACACGTACCAGGGGTTAGAAATTCAACAGAGCCTTTGGGGGAGCACAACTCAACCTATAACAGTGGTCATAAGGCCTGGCAGCACAGGTGAACGTCAGCTGTATTTGATCACATTAAGTGACCAATTAATGTCTGCATTCAATGGGCAAGGGAGAGGTCACCTTAGTAATTCCAACAGGATACAAACCACCCTGCTTTGCCACAGAGGTAAGGGACTGACCGGTGGTATGATTGTTTCCAAACTTGCACGGCATGGCCATGCACTCCCCAGACTGGAACCTCCTTGATTACTTCTTTTGGGGTACACTAAAGGTACAGGCTTATTCACTGAAATAAGAGACACCAATCATGTGAGGCAGGACGGCACAGATGTGTGTGCAGGAGTCGACGGGAATGCCGTGTGGATGCACCAACGTGGTTGGTGTTCATTGTCATTTTGCGCAGCATGTTGAACTATGCGATTCTAATGCCTGGTGATACATTAAATACGTCACGTAACCTAATGTGAGTCAACATTTACTGTTTATATTTGCCCAGGTTTCTAAATTTTATGGTCACCTTATAGACTCTTCAGGCTGAAATTCTTTCTTCATACGTAGCACCTTCCTTTTTCTGAAGCACAAAGGCTTGTATCCAGGAAGTTTCTTGAGCTCTCTTCCCCTGACACCCAGAGATGCGCCTGAACATGAGGAAGGCCTTGGGGACTTCCTTCCACAGAGCTGTCCCTACACCGGCCCCTGGACAGGGCTGGCTCCCCCTGCATCCCTGGGCCAAACTTTCAGGTCTTCTGAGATGGGCCTGGACACTGGTCTAGTTCAGGGGCAGCAGCAGCTGGTTGGCCAGCTCTCCTCTTCAGCCACACCCTCTTGAGGTAGAAATTCCAACCCCACTCATGTCTTTTGAAGCATCTTTACTTACTTCGCCCCCAGGTGAAGGGGTGAAGGGGCCATGGGCAGAGGAGTTCACTACCGAGATGCTGGTGGCACAGTCTGTAGCTGGCCTGGCGTTGCCAAGCTCTTCCTGCCCATTCCATCATTTGGTAGCTGTCCTGGATCCGTCATCACCATCTCTCTCTTACAAGGCTTTCCTCCCTGAGTTTTCTGCTTTCAGCGATGTGCAGTACTTATTATCGGGTACTTTCCATGGCCTAATTATACTGGACTGTACTCTAGGGTCCCTGGCTGCACCGGCCATCTCAGTCACCCTTTGGCCCCATGGCGGTCATTTTGCCAGGCTCGGAGAATGGTTTCCATGGTAACTACAGGTGCCCTGGTGGTTTCACGACATGCAAGTCATGATCTGGGTCTTTTCCTGGAGGCCTGTGCCGAGGCTTGGCTGCTCACCTGCCAGGAGCCTCTGTAGTCACAGCCATGACCTCAGATCACTAAGAGGGCCATAGTGCATCCACCCCTCACTGAGTCACCTGCGCCCGTAACTCCCAGCCTCCTCTTGTGTTCCCTAGCCTCCCCTCCCCTCCTGGATTACCTTCACAGCACAGACAGGAGAATGTGGTGCCCCAACTGGGGCCTCCCTTCAGAAAGGACTCTAATTTATTTTAGAAAGTTGAGCATTCTAAACAGTGGCCTACATAGTAATGTCAAGACTTTTTCTTAGCTGACACTTCTTTTTAAATTTTTATTTATTTATTTATCTTTGCAGTATGCGGGCCTCTCACTGCTGTGGCCTCTCCCGTTGCGGAGCACAGGCTCCGGACGCGCAGGCTCAGCGGCCATGGCTCACGGGCCCAGCCGCTCCGCGGCACGTGGGATCTTCCCGGACCGGGGCACGAACCCGTGTCCCCTGCATCAGCAGGCGGACTCTCAACCACTGTGCCACCAGGGAAGCCCTTAGCTGACACTCTTCTTGAAAGAGTTTATGGTATTTAAACACCTTAGACCATTTACACAAAATCAAATATGCGTTATCCTTTGTGTCCCACATCTAGTCACACACTGTACATCCCCCTGCTCGACAAGGGACACTGATGTCAACAGTAAAATCATTTCTGCAACTTTCTTCTTACACTGAGGAGGCATCCCAAGGACCCACAGAGCTCCTGATGGGCTCAGCTACACCCCAACGAACTGCACCAGACAGAGGGCTCCAAAACACCACTTCAGCCTCCCCAGCCCTTAAGAGCCCTTGAATAGAAATGATGTCTCATTTCTGGAATATACAGATCCTGCTGGCTTGGTGCCTTCTGATATAGGATCTCAGACTCCTGAAAGTTCCCTACTAACCATCACTGGGAGCCCTCATGTTGTCTGACAGGAGTTCTCAAGCAGGTTTGTACATCCCTCATCAACCCTGTTGTCTGACTGGACATTCGCTGGCCCTGTCCAGGGCTCTGGCTCCGCCTGCTCTCAGAGGCTCTGGGCCTCCTTGTGGGCATGTCTTCATTTTTTTTTTCTCCTCTCTGAAGAGAGAAGAGGAGGAGGTATCACCCACGTGTGAATTCTGTGGGAGCGATCTAAGAACATTTCTCTCCAATGTGGATCTTTCCTGTGACTACAATAGTTCTGAACTAGTAGAACATGTAAGTTCTAAAGCAGGTTCACGGAGGAAATAGTGTTACTTATAGACACTAATTTAAGCATGAGTAGTATTTTCTTCTGCATCTTTCCAATGCATTGCCTTTCTTTTTCTTTTTCTTTTTTCTTTTATTTTTTTGGCTGCACTGCGTGGCTTGTGGGATCGTAGTTCGCTCACCGGGGATCGAACCTGGGACCCTGGCAGTGAAAGCCCAGAATCCTAACCACTGCACTGCCAGAGGATTCCCTGCATTGCCATTCTTAAGAGAGTGATGTGTTAGCCGTCAGGGCAATGCATATCATAACCACAATGGGATACAATTTCACACCCACTAGGATGGCTATAACCCAAAAGACAGATAATAACAAGGATGTAGAGACACTGGAACCCTCATACACTGCTGAAGGGGAATAGAAAACGATGCAGCCACTTTGGAAAACAGTCGGGCAATCCTTCAAAAAGTTAAACTTACAGATACCATATAACCCGACAAACAATTCCGTTCCTAAGTATATACCCAAGAAAATTAACAACATATGTCCACCCAGAAAGGTGTATACAAATGTTCACAGCAGCGTGATTCATAACAGCCAAAAAGTGAAAATAACCCAGACATTTATCAACTGATGAAAGGGTAAATAAATGTGGGGTATCCATACAATGAAATATTATGCAGCCATAACAAGAAATGAAGTACTTATACGTGCTACGACATAAATGAAAATATTATGCTAAGTGAAAGAAGCAAGTCACAAAGTACCACATGTTGTATGATTCCATTTATATGAATGGGTACAGGTTTCAGTTTCTAAAATTGATTGTTGTGATGGTTGCAAAATTCTGTGACTATATTGGGTTGGCCAAAAAGTTCATTCGGGTTTTTCCTACAATGTTATGGAAAAACCTGAGCGAATGTTTTGGCCAACCCAACACTAAAAACCATTGACTTGTATACTTTAAATGGGTGAATTGTACGATATGTGAATTATATCTCAATAAAACTGTTACCAAAAAACTGTTATGATAGATTGTTATCCAAAACCCCATTACCATTTTTTTGGGGTTTTTTCCCTCCTGTAATTATCATCTAGGACTGATGAGATGAAAGTGAACTCTGTTTTTCAGACCTCCTGTTGTAGTTATTTCCAAAACCTGATTGACTACATCTATGAGGGAAAACAAAACATCCAGAGCTCTAAAGCTGAATTAATCTGTATTGACCCTCATGCCGCCCACGGCAGTGAAGTCGACAGACTCGAAGCAAAGGAAAAAGCTTTGCGGAGGTAACAGTGAGCCTTTGATATTGAAACTCAGATAGGCCCACTTAGTTAGAGAGTTTTTTGTAAAATGAACCTCATTTTCTCAAAATAGATAATTTTGAAGATGCATTCCCAGTGAAGAAACAAAAATTGGACAAAGCAAACCTATTGCAATTCCTGGTGGACACTGTAAGTGTCAGAAGATTTCAGAAACTCAGTGAACTCACTGACTTAGAGTAGAAATTTGCCAATCTCAAATTCTCAGGGCAATTCAGAATCCCTATATTGGAGAAATCTATCCACTAAATATAGTAGAAACACACGCACACTGATTAAATGACTTGATTCACAAGTAATAACAGATAAAAATAACAAGGAATAGCGTTTAAACAGTAAACATTTATAGTATACTGTTTTAAACTTCCAACGTATTTCAGACTTATGCATCATATTTTTTGATTTTGTAGAAGACAGGAGCGACGAATGGCCAAACACTATACAATATTAACAAAAGAACAGACTACTTCCTCTGAAGAAGGTAAGTTCCTTAACACTGATGTTATAGATCAGAAAGCTCATATGTTTGACCAAGAGCAAAAATTGACGTATTCTAAAAATAACATTAAAATTTTTCATTTTGGTCAATACATCAGTCAAAATGGCTCAGAAAATCCCGCTTTTCCGTCATCTGGCTTTTGAAGTTTTTAGTCTTCAGCTCACTGTTGTTATTGATTGAAATAAATTGGCAACATCTATAGAGCACTTTACAGATAGCTAGAAAGAGCTTTTGAGTTCATTGTCTCCCATTTTATCAAACACACATTCCATTTTGTTTCAAGCTAGGATACGGAAAATCTGTCAAAAATAAATCAGATTCCTTTCTTATAGGCAGGCCCCATCGGTCAGCTGGCCAGTATAGCTGTAGTACTGGTACGACTGAAGGGGCACCGATTTTAGAATCAGAAGTTCTGGATTTATGTCCTTGCTTTTCTCCTCATAGGCTGCCCAACTGGGGATAAATTATTTAATATTTCTGAGCCTCAGGCTCCTCCTCTATGACTCAGAGCCATTGAAAAGATACTTAGAGAAGATTTTTTTTTTCAACGAAACCCCTAGTATAAAATCCCTTGGTATTCAACTGTTTTCTACTAAACCTAAGGCCAGAAAATTCCACGTAATGAAAATCATCATTATTTTTCTTTCAACCAAATGAGAATTTCTCATTTTTTTAAACAAAAGAAGGAGGTCCTCATTTTTCTTCCATTAAAAATATGTCCAATGAATCAATGCATCCGTAACAGAATTTGCAATTTCATTTTAGAAGAGAGGTTTTGGAAAGTTTTAAACATCATATATGTATTTCATGTGATTCTTTTCCCATTAGATGCAAAGCAATTTAAAACAATTTCTTATCAACTTCCCATGGATATTCCAGAAGTAGAGTCAGCTAAGGAAGAACTAACTGATTATCAACTAGACAAAAGAAATATATCCATTGTTTGTTGTGATTCTAGGATAGCATGTGGAAAGGTAATTAGCTTGTAATTTTTTTTATTTGCTACTCTTTAAAAATCAGTTTTACCTAAAATTATAAAAGCTGTCATGATGAATATGGCAGCGTGGCTACATGACACATTTAACTATTTGTCAAAAAGAATTGGTATGGACTTGGCCTTTTAACTTATACTAGACTTTATAACAATGCTTTACATATGTTTTATGAGGGGGTATTTTGGTTAAAGCCTTTTTACTTTAAAATGTGATCAGTGTATAGTGAGGAACATTTGGAACCCTTTAGAAAACTAAAAAGAATGGGAGAAAATCATCAGAAGTCTCACCCACATCCCCCAAATCATTATTAATATTTCAATATTATCTAGATCTGCACTGCCCAATATGGTAACAAATACTCCACATGGATATCCAAATTTAAAATAATTAAATAACTTATTTAAAATAATTTAAATTAAATAAGTAAATAAAATGTAATTCTTCAGTCATGCTAGCCACATTTCAAGTGTTAAATAGCTGTGTGTGACTAAAGGCAACCATATTGCAGGGCAGATATAGAAAATTTTTATGGTCACTACAAGTTCTATTAGACAGCACTGTTCTAGAGTTTTTAAGCATAAGTTTCTGTTAAAACACTTGTAATTATATTACACATGTAATTTTTATCCTTTTAACTTAATTATCAACAATTTTTCCATGATATTACATAGCTTACATTAACATCATTTTAATATCTATGTGCCTTTTCATATAGTTTAACCATTGCTTTCAATATCTTTGTGTATAAATTTACACTATACTAAATATAGTTCCCCAGAATAGATCCCTAGAAATTAAACTCCTGAGAACAGTTTTGTTTCTCCTGGGTGACATAGAATTTAAGGCATGGCAGTGAACTGAGGTTCTGACAGAATCAAATCCAAATCCTGTCTGAAGGAAGGTTGCTTATCTAGCCCTGAAATCACTCCTACAAATTATCTTTCAAGTTCAATTACCAGCACACAGTGAAAAATAATTAAGAACACAAGGAAACTCAACACCACAACTGAAAACTCAGAGGATTAGTATCAATAAGAGAAGATCTACAAAGACTTCGAAAACTGAAGTAATCTAACTATGTTTATGAAAACAAAAGATCAGCTTGAAGATATATGGAGGGAACAGAAAACTATAAAGGGACATACAATTGAAAAGAAAAAAATGAACTTTAGAAATGAAAAATACAAAAACTATACAAAAAAATATAAAAACTTAAAAGATGAGAGTTAAATGCAGGTTAGACCCAACTAAAGAAAGAACTAATGACCTGAAAGAAAGGTTAAAAGAAAACTATCAAAATTTACCCCAAAATTTACATGGGGGCAAAAAAAGGTAAGGAATACAGAAAAGTGTGTATAATATGAAAATAGAATGAAGGGTCTAAAATGTATTTGTTCAGAATCCCAGAAGGAGAGGAAAAAGATAATCAGGCAGAGGCAGTATCTGAAGAGAGAATGGATGATAATTTTCCAAAACTGATAAAAGAGACCTATTCACAGATTTAAGAATCCCAAGCAGGATGAATTAAAAAAATAAAATAAAGTAAAATAAAAATAAATCCTAGACACAGTATAGTGAAACTGCACAAAGACAAAAAGAAAATCTAAAGATCAGCAGAGAAAAAGAAGTCTGTTTACATTTAAAAGAGAACAGTTAGAAATCAGATAACCTCCCAACAGCAACAATGGAAGCCAGTATAATGTCTTCTGTGTGCTGAAAGAAAATAACAGTCAGTCTAGAAGCCTATACCCAGTTAAAATATCTTTCATTAAAATATGCCCCCAAAAGACATGGTCTGGCAAAACAGAGTTTGTCACTAGTAGCCTCTGACTAAAAGGAATTCTAAAGAATGTTCTTTGTGTAGTTGGATAGTATGAGATTCAAGAAAGATGAAGAGCAAAGAAAAGCGTTCATGGGATATATGTATAAAACTAAAAGTTGACTGATAAAACAATAATAATAATAATGGCTCAAGGACTTTCAAGAAACAGTATAGAGTAAAAATACTTGAAAAAATAGTACATGATTTGGCAAGAAAGCTAAATGCAATTATAGTGTTATAAAAGTCCTTGGTTTGGGAGAAAGGCAAACATAGTTTAAACTCAGACTTTGATAAATTAAGTTTGCTTGCTGAAATTTCTGGGGTAGCCAGAAAAATAACAAGTAGAGAGTATAACTTCCAAGCTATCAGAGGCAGAGCAAAAAAATTAGAATAATTCACTTTAAGTGCCCCCCAAAAGATAAGAAAGGATAAGGGAAAAGAAAAACACATAACAGAGGACAAATAGAACACGTCAAGGAATGTCAGTAGTTATATGTAAATAGAGTAAATGCTTCAGTTAATAAACGAAGAGTGTCAGACAACTTTTTTAAGGAAAAATTCCAACCATATACTGATTACAAGAGACTATATCTAAAATATAAGGATAGGGGCTTCCCTGGTGGCGCAGTGGTTGAGAATCCACCTGCCAGCACAGGGAACACGGGTTTGATCCCTGGTCTGGGAAGATCCCACATGCCGTGGAGCAACTAAGCCCATGCACCACAATTACTGAGCCTGCGCTCTAGAGCCCACAAGGCACAACTACTGAGCCCGTGTGCTGCAACTACTGAAGCCTGTGCGCCTAAAGCCCGTGCTCCACAAAAGAAGCCGCCGCAATGAGAAGCCCACGCACCGCAACAAAGAGTAGCCCCCGCTCGCTGCAACTAGAGAAAGCCTGTGAGCAGCAACAAAGACCCAACACAGCCAAAAGTAAAATAAAATAAATAAAAAATAAAATAAAAGGATACAAAAAGATTAAATATAAATAAACAAAAATGATGTATCATGAAAATATTAAAGAACATCAGTGAGATAGAGGACCACTTCACAGTGACAGAAGTTTTAATCCACCAGGAAGGTATAATGTTACAAAATATGTTTCCCCTATTAACATAGCCTCAAAAAAAATAAAGCAAAATTTCAAGGAAGTAAAAGGGAAAAAATTTTAATCCATAATCATAACGGGATACTTTAGCCTGCTTCTCTCAATAATTGAGAGGACTATTAGACCAAAAAGAAAAAAAAGCAGTAATAAGATAGAATATTTGAACAACCCATTTAACAAATTTGACCTAATATTCATGGATTGGAAGAGTATTTAAAATATGACATTCTTCCCAAATTGATCTATAGATCCAATGCAACTGTAATTCAAATTCTAACAAGGTTGTATATTTGCGTGTGCAGGGGGAAGGAAGGTCTTGACAAGTTGATGCTAAGATTTACATGGAAATATAAAGAACTTAGAAGAGCCAAGACTTTCTTGAAGAAGAAGCCTGGGAGGGAGGGGAACACGCTCTATCAGATACTGAAATCTATTACAAAATATAGTAATTAAGACAGTGTAGTGTTGGGGCAGGATAAACAAATAAATCTATGATACAGAATAGTTCAGAATCGGATTTATGCACACACCGACTTCTGATCTATGCCAGCAGTGGCACTGCACAGTAATGGAGAAAGGAAAATCTTTCCAATACATACTGCTGGGACAATTGGATATCCATATTTTTTAATGAAATTGGAATCATACCTCACATCATATAAAAATCAGTTCCAGTGGATTAAAGACCTAAATGTGAAATGCAAAACTACAATGATTTTTTTTTTTAATAGGAGACTAGCTTTATTACTTAAGGTTAGGGAAAGATTTACTAACCAATTTTAAAAAAGCAATATCCATAAAGTAGTTGATAAATTAAACTTAAAATTTGGGGGACTTCCCTGGTGGTGCAGTGGTTAAGACTCTGCGCTTCCAATGCACGGGGCCCGGATTCGATCCCAGGTCAGGGAACTAGATCCCACATGCACACCACAACTAAGAGTTTGCATGCCACAACTAAGCAGCCAGTGAGCTGCAACTAAGGAGCAGGTGAGCCAGAACTAAGGAGCCCACCGGCTGCAACTAAGACCTGGTACAACCAAATAAATAAATAAAATATTTAAAAAAATTAAAATTTGGAAGACAAGCCAAGAAGGGAGATATTTTGCAGCACATATGATATACAAAGGGCTTTTATCCTAAATGTATAAAGAACTTCTATAAATCCACATGAAAAAAAAGTCTACCTAATAGAAAAATGAACTTAAAAAACTTGACCACTTCTCCAAGGAGAAAATTCAAATAATCAATAAACATATGAAAAGGTGTTCAA
The DNA here is from genome assembly GCF_963924675.1 of Phocoena phocoena. Lineage (NCBI taxonomy): Eukaryota > Metazoa > Chordata > Mammalia > Artiodactyla > Phocoenidae > Phocoena > Phocoena phocoena. The sequence continues at coordinate 32,163,685 of NC_089222.1, read as the reverse complement.
CCTCATTAGTAATTTCCTGGGAGAGGAAAATTGAAACCACAATTAGAGATCAGTACATACGTATAATATTGGCAAAAAAAAAAATTGTGAAGTCTGATACTATTGAGTGTTGGAAAGGATATAGAGTAACAGTCCCTATTATTTGCCTCTAGTGTGAATGCAAATTGGTACAACTTGAAAATCATTTTGTCAGTACCTTGTAAAGTGGGAGACAGGCATATCTTGGGGTTCAGCAATTCTACCTCTGGGTATAAGATCTGAGAGTAACTGGGTACCAGCATACATGCAAAAGACGGTTCAGAGTATCATTGTTTATAAGCCAAAAACTGGGAACAACCGAGATATCCATTAACAATAGAATGGATAAGTAAATAATGATGAAGTCATACAATACAATCCTACACACAAATGGAAGTAATTGGACAACAGCTACACACTGGGACGTGTATGAATCTTACAAACATAATGTTGACTAAAAGAAACAAAGTATTAAAAATTCATAATGTTCGATTCCATTTATGTAAAATTCAAAATGGGAAAAATTAAACTATATTGTTTAGAGATTACAGAACACTGACTTTGGGGTAGCACAGAGGGAACTTCCAGAGTATCGGCATTGTTCTATATCTTGACCCACATGGTGATAACATGGGTGTTCACATTATAATTACGCATTAACAAAATAGCATATTTTAGTGCTTATCTGAATGTATTTTATATTTCATAAAAGTGAAAAGTGTATTATCTTTCAAAATAAATGGCAACATTTACATGAAAATTTAGATTGTTTCATTGTTTAGCCCTAGGAATTCTTGTATGCATTTTATTACAATTCAAGATTAGGAAGAAACAGAATTCAACTGAAGCTTTAGTTCATTTTAAAACATTGTTGGGGGCTTCCCTGGTGGCACACTGGTTAAGAATCCGCCTGCCAATGCAGGGGACACGGGTTCGAGCCCTGGTCCGGGAAGATCCCACATGCCACGGAGCAACTAAGCCTGTGTGCCACAACTACTAAACCTGCGCTCTAGAGTCCGCAAGCCACAACTACTGAAGCCCACGTGCCTAGAGCCCGTGCTCTGCAACAAGAGAAGTCACTGCAGTGAGAAGCCCACGCACTGCAACGAAGAGTAACCCCCGCTCGCCGCAACTAGAGAAAGCCCGCCCGCAGCAATGAAGACCCAATGCAGCCAAAATAAGTTAATTTTTTTAAAAAGACATGTCTATAAAAAATTAAAAAATAAAACATTGTTGGCTACAAATTCATTCCCCTATTGAGTATTACATAGAAAGTAAAATAGTTAAGCTTAGAGGTACAACAAGGAATATCTCTTTGTATTTCTTTCTTCATCTTCCCATATTCCACTAGTGTTTTTCTCAAATGAACTTCAAGAGCAACCCTGAAAAGACACCAGATGCTGCAGCTTACACTGGAGTGTAAAGTCAGTTTATTGAAGTATAATTTATTGTAAAACTCACCTTCTTATATGTACAGCTCCATTAATTTTGACAGTTATGTAATCACCACTACAACCAGGACACAGAATATCTCCACTGTGCTAGGGCTGGGTTTTTTTTTTTTTAATCTTCTTTTGTTTTTATAACAATATGCATATAAAGTAAAAGTAGATAAATAAAAAATAAACCTGATTGAAAAATTGGCATAAGACCTGAATAGGCATTCCTTTAAAGAAGACATACAGATGGCCAACATCATTAATCATCAGGGAAATGCAAATTAAAACCACAATGAGATATCACCTCACACCTGTCAGAATGGCTGTCATCCAAAAGAACACAAATAACAAATGTTGACAAGGATGTGGAGAAAAGGGAACCCTTGTGCACCGTTAGTGGGAATGTACATTGGTGTAGCCACTGTAGAAAACAGTATGA